>NC_141604.1:523334-550834 GCF_047967505.1 Dipteris shenzhenensis
ATCATCATTAGATGTGAATATTTTAGCAGCATATATTGAATGTTGTCCAGATAGTATCCAGTAGTGGCACTTGGTTAAATCCTTTTTATCTACCCTTTCCAGGGGCTGCTTTGTTTCAGGATTGAAAGGCATTAAATCCGCTACAGCAGCAGGAGGCCTAGAGTTATAACCGAAGTCTGCAGCAAGCTTCTCCACATGCTCTTTGTTCAACCCTCTATATACATAGCTTGGAGGAGCTTTTTGACATCTTGTAACTGGAATTGAAAATGTTGCATGCAACCCGAATGGGTAGTATTTTTCATATTCCACCAAGCCTGATGGTTTCTTTTGCCCTTTTTTTCCTATGACCTTTCCACTTGGCTCCAATTCACTACCACTGCTTCTTTCCACAACTGCTAGCATACCCTCTGGAGGTGTTCCTTCTTGTGGTACATCAACTATAGTTAGCTTTCCTTTCTTTGCCCCTTCTCCGCTACCACCTGGTGCTTGAACCACAGTCGATTTTCCTTTCTTTGTTCCTTCCCCACTATCTTCCCCACTCTTACGCTTCTTTAATGTTGCTGAAACTTTGCGATATGATTCAATGATTGTTGTCACTGTGTCAATTTCATTTCCATCAATTGATTCAACACTTATCCAGCCTCTTGAGTGCATGTTGTCATCTACATCAGACTTCATACGAGATGCTTCATAATCGCTGGGATCCAAGAGAAACTTCTTATTTTGATTTATAATGATCAACAATCCAATATCTCCCTCTTTTCTAACCACATCTTCAGTGATTTGATGTACTGATCCAACACAAGTGTATGCACTTTTATTAGGTAACAAAACAAATAAGTGAACTCGTGTCAACTGTGCTCCCTCAATACTATATATGTCAAAGTACCAAGGTATGCTTTTTTCTGCAAATCCACTTATAACTTTCTCAACCTTCTTCACATTTGTGTCTTTCCTGTAAAAAAAATCCAAGCAATATACAAAGTATCATCTTTATAATCTTTAATGTTAGACAAAACACATTATCGATAAACATATCTGAAATAGAATCTAGAATTGGACACTAGACATAGTAGTAGATTTGGAAAGCACCAGATTCTAGGGAGATTTGGCCGTGCGGCCAAATCTTATGGGCTTCTTTTAAAGCACTGGAACGGGAGGTTTGGATGTGTGGCCAAATCATATGGGCTTCTTTCAAAGCACCAAAGTTTGGGGAGATTTGGCCTTGTTTCCAGATCTTGTGGGCTTCTTTCAAAGCACTAGGGTCTGGAGAGATTTGGCTGTGCAACCAAATCTTGCTAGCTTCTTTCAAATCAGTCAAATCTTTCTAGCTTCTTTTAAATCACTTAGGTTTAGGGAGATTTGGCCGTGCGGCCAAATCTTGCTAGCTTCTTTCTAATCACGAGGGTCTATGGAGATTTGGTCGTGCGGCCAAATCTTTTCAAAGCACCAGGGTTTGGGGAGATTTGTGTGCAGTCAAATCTTGCTAGCTTCTTTCCAATCACAAGGGTCTATGGAGATTTGGCCATGCAGCCAATTCTTTTCAAAGCACCAGGTTTAGGGAGATTTGGCCGTGCGGCCAATTCTTTTCAAAGCACCAGGTTTAGGGAGATTTGGCCGCAGCCAAATCTTTTCAAAGCACCAGGGTTTGGGGAGATTTGCGTGCGGTCAAATCTTGCTAGCTTCTTTCCAATCACAAGGTTCTATGGAGATTTGGCCGTGCAACCAATTCTTTTCAAAGCACCAAGTTTAGGGAGATTTGGCCGTGCGGCCAATTCTTTTCAAAGCACCAGGTTTAGGGAGATTTGGCCGTGCAGCCAAATCTTTTCAAAGCACCAGGGTTTGGGGAGATTTGCGTGCGGTCAAATCTTGCTAGCTTCTTTCCAATCACAAGGTTCTATGGAGATTTGGCCGTGCGGCCAATTCTTTTCAAAGCACCAGGTTTAGGGAGATTTGGCCGTGCGGCCAATTCTTTTCAAAGCACCAGGTTTAGGGAGATTTGGCCGTGCGGCCAATTCTTTTCAAAGCACCAGGTTTAGGGAGATTTGGCTGTGCAGCCAAATCTTTTCAAAGCACCAGGTTTAGGGAGATTTGGCCGTGCGGCCAAATCTTGCTAGCTTCTTTCTAATCACGAGGGTCTATGGAGATTTGGCCGTGCAGCCAAATCTTTTCAAAGCACCAGGGTTTGGTGAGATTTGTGTGTGGTCAAATCTTGCTAGCTTCTTTCTAATCATAAGGGTCTATGGAGATTTGGCCGTGCGGCGAATTCTTTTCAAAGCACAGGTTTAGGAAGATTTGGCCATGCAGCCAAATCTTTTCAAAGCGCCAGGTTTGGGGAGATTTGGCCGTGCAGCCAAATCTTTTCAAAGCACCAAGTTTTCAAAGCACAAAGGTTTGGGGAGACTTGGCTACGATGTGAAATCTTTCTAGCTTTTTATAAGTCACAAGGGTTTAGGGAGATTTGACTGTGCAGCTAGCTTCTTTCTCATCACAAGGGTCTAGGGAGATTTGGCCGTGCGGCCAAATCTTTTCAAAGCAGCAAGATTTGGGGAGATTTGGTTGTGATGCTAAATCTTTCTAGCTTCTTTTAAATCACCTAGGTCTAAAGAGATTTGGCCATGCGGCCATCTTGCTAGCTTCTTTCTTATCACGAGGGTCTAGGGAGATTTGGCCATGCGGCCAAATCTTGCTATCTTCTTTCTAATCATGAGTGTCTAGGAAGATTTGGCTATGTGGACAAATCTTTTCAAAGCAGCAAGGTTTAGGAAGATTTAGTTGTGATGCCAAATCTTTATAGCTTCTTCAAATCACCAAGGTCTAGGAAGATTTGGCCGTACGGCCAAATCTTGTATGTTTTGAAAGAAGCCAAGAAGATTTGGCCGCATGGCCAAATCTCCCCATTTAAAATTCAAAATTCAAATCTTAAGATTCAAATTTCAAATCTGAAAATTTCAAATTTCAAAATTCAAAATCTTAGATTCAAAATTTAAAATTCAAAATTCAAAATTGAAATTTTGAATCTTAGATACAAAATTCAAATTTCAAATTTCAAGATCTGAAAGTCAAATCATATAATAAAGACCCTACTTTCAAATCACACTTCAAGATTCCTACTTTTACAAGACTCTTTCTTTCAAATCGTGGTGTTTCGAAATGGAAAAAATGGAGAAGATGCAAGAATTAGGTACACTTTCGATTTCTTTCATTTTCTTACTTGGATGATTGAGTAGCCATTGTTGTTCGTGAACTTGTGCTATTTGGATTTCAATCAATTGTGGACAGTGTTCTCGTTATTCTCAGTGTCGGATTGAGACTCCACGTTTTGGCTCCTATCCTATCTCTTGTCTTGCAACAAATCCTATCTCCTTCATATCGGTGTAGTCCTTCTACAAGCTCTTCGGTGGTGATCCTTCTGAAGCGGCTGCTCAGTGTCTCCTCATTAGGGAAGATCTAGAGGGACGGAGAGGAGTAACGCGGAGCGTGAGCGAGCTTCCGTCGGAGGGACGAGGAGAGCAAAGCATGAGCGGAAGAGGAACCGTGAGAAGGAGGAGCAACAGCGGGAAGAAGATGGCGGAGGGACGAGGAGAGTGGAGCATGAGCGGGGAGGAGGAGGAGGAGCGGCGTGAGCGGGGGAGAAGAGGAACCACGAGAACGAGGGGAGGGGCAGAAGAGAAGGCGATGGAGGGATGAGGAGCGGCTTGAGCAGGGTGAGAAGAGCAGCGACGAACCGCGAGGAGGAGCACGGAGCCGCGAGAAGGAGGAGAAGGAGCAGAAGAGAAGACGACGATGAGGAGCGGCTTGGAGAAGGAGACGAGGAGCGGCGACGAATCGCGAGAAGGAGCAGCAGAAGAGAAGGCGACGACGAGGAGCGGCTTGGAGAAGGAGCAGAAGCGGAGAGGACGACGAGGGGCGGGAACCCAAGAACAGACGAGGAGCGGCGACGAATCGCGAGAAGGAGCAGCAGAAGAGAAGAGGACGACGAGGAGGGGCTTGGAGAAGGAGCAGAAGCGGAGACGACGACGAGGGGCAGGAACCCAAAAACAGGAGGGAACCCAAAAATAGGAGGGGCGGGAAGAGAAGGAGCAATCCCCCCAAAAAAGCATGTTTTGGGGGGAAGGAGCAATCCACCCAAAAGCTTGTAGAGCAAAAAAAAAAAAAAAAAAAAAAGACCTCTTTCTAATCCAACTATTGTGTGTGGAATCTATGGAGAGTTGAATTGGTAATGGAAGTTTAAAACTTACATAGTTAAGTACACATTGTTAGGACAAAACTGGGATGGGGAGCCTCCCGGGACCTCTCATTTTGACATAGTTTTGAACTTTTTTACTTGCAATTAGCTAAGCAAGGGTGGAGGAGTGTTTTTCAAGAACTACCCCATCTAAGACGTTGTCCTAAAGCTCTCAAACCACCCTACGTACACATTGGAGATCTAGGAAGGGAGAGAACAAGGTGAGCCTAGCACTTGATCCCCCATGAAGACGAATTCAATTCCTTCTCATAGGTTTACTTTTTATGCTTGGTTTAAAAGGTTTGTTTAGCTTTGCCTTTTAAAGTTTTGGTTTTTTAATAGTTTTAGATTTTCTAGTTTGCTTTTAAAGTAATAGTATGATTTTAAAGTGTAATAGTGTGAATCATGAAAAGCATGTACGATTTTTTTGAAAGTAGGATCTCTAGATTTGAATTTCAAAATTTGAAACTTGAAACTTGAAATTTGAATTTTTTATTTTAAATTTTGAATTTTGAATTTTGAATTTCGAACTTTAAATTTTAAATTTTAAAATCTAGATTTTCAATTTTTAAATTTAACGTTTGAAGATTTGTCCATGTGGCCAAATCTTCCTAGTGATTTGAAAGAAGATTTGGCCATGTGGCCAAATCTTCCTAGTGATTTCAAAGAAGCTAGCAACATTTGGCAACACGGCAAAATCTTCCCAAACCCTAATGCTTTGAAAGATTTGGCCACATGGCCAAATCCCCCAGAACCTGGTGATTTGAAAGAAGCATGCAAGAGGAGGTTGCACGGCCAAAACTCTCCATACCCTAGTGCTTTGAAAGAAGCCTACAAGATTTGGCCACATGACCAAATCTCCCCAAGTTTGAAAGAACGCCACAAACAAATCTTCTTAGTGCTTTGAAAGAAGTCACCAAGGTCTCGAAGGATTTGGCCGTGCATCCAAATCTTGCTAGCTTCTTTGAAAGCACCAAGGTCTAAGCAGATATGGCCGCGTGGCCAAATCTTATTGCTTCTTTCAAAGCACTACTGTCTTAGGAGATTTGGCCATGTGGCCAAATCTTTTTGGCTCCTTTCAAAGCACCAGGGTCTGGGGAGATTTGACCATGTGGCCAAATCTTGTGGGCTTCTTTCAAAGCACCAAGGTCTAAGTAGATTTGGATGTGTGGATAAATCTTGATGGCTTCTTGAAAGCACCAGCGTCTCAGGAGATTCGTTTGTGTGGACAAATCTTGCTATCTCCATTTCAAAGCACCATGGTTTGTGAAGATTTGGCCATGTAGCCAAATTTTGCTGCCTAAAATTCAAAGCACCAAGGTTTAGGAAGATTTGGTCTTGCAATGAAATCTTGTAAAGCATTTTCATCCTAAGTCACACCATCAGATATCAATATTGAACTATAACAAATGCTATGTACTATGCAGGTGCCACATTGAAAGTGGGGGTTAAAGTCAACTTGCTTGTCAGTGGAAAGATTGTTGCCATTGGGACAATATTCTCTACATCACATGATGACATGTGCCAAGGTGTGCCCTTGGGGGAAAACAATGTATCAGTGGCGATCGATATTTGTATGGATGAAAGTGCACTTCTTCCATTTCCTACAATGGATGCATTCTTAGTCTATGAGGCTTTGGGTAGTGTTGTTCGTTGGAAAGCACGATCAATGAGTTGTGTGGACAATGTCAATGGAGCTATTGTACCAATGAATGATATAACATCAGATACCATTGACGTTGAACCTCTATGTGAATATGATGAGTTTTCCATTCGAGAATCATGGAAGGACAAGAAAGTCTTAATATGGGATGAGCAGAAAACCAAGAGCATTGCAGAGGGTGTTGTTTTGTATGTCTACCCATTTGAACCTATAAATTTTGAGATGCTTGGTGAAGGTAATCTAGGTGTGGGAATTGAAAAGTATCATAGTGATGTATCAAGCATCGATACCATCCACTTAATAAAATGGCCCATTGCACAAATAACCTTTTTAGATGGAACTTCATTAAGAATCGATGACACCATGAATTCTTCAAGTGGTTTTGGGAAAAAGCACATGGAAGATGAGGACCCAATGGAAAAATCCACAAAAAAGAGGCGTTATTGCATGATAAAGAGAAAAGCTAAAAAACATGGCATGCCATTAGCATCATCTAGACTCACAAGGGATGCAGTCATAAAAGTATCGATGATTGATTGTTGTAAACAAAATTGTTGTCAATTTGCCGATCGTCAAATGATATCCAAATTACGCATAGAGTATTGGGGCCAAAGTTTGGAGGCTCGCACCAATTATGTATATGACACTCTTGGGGTTGCTTGTCGAAAAGATGACAATGGGCAGTTCAAATATGTCTTTTCATTGAATGGTATTCAAGTTTGTTGTAGAGATTGGTATGAAATGCATGGTATTCCAAAAACAACATTTTATCGATACAGGGAGCAATTTGAAATTGGTATACGAAGGTGCATACATGGTAATAAAGGAATCGTGCGGAGAGGTTGGGACCACACAGAACTGGGTAGAGCCATAATCCAAGATTTTGTGGATAACAATTCTGAGCGTATGCCACACAAAAGTAGAACACTTCAGGATGGATCAAGGGAAACACAGTTGGTGATACCGGATGTATACAAGCAGGTTGATATTCTCTATGAAGTTAACATGCAATTAAAGCATAGTTTGGGTTGTAAAGAGATGTCAACTTCCACATTCAACCGCATATGGAACTCTGAATTCAAGCATGTAACTTTGTCAAAAACAAGTGAATTCTCTAAGTGTGGTTTATGTAGTGCAATCAAGGCTCAGCTTGCAGCGACAAAATGCCAAAATGAACGTAATAAGTTGATGGAAGATAGAAGAAAACACATGTTACAACCAAAAAGTTGTAGAAATGTGTACTACACTTGGCGCAGATTTTCTGAAATGTATCCTCAGACATACTTGTGCATTATCCATGATAAGATGGACCAAAAGAAGACAGCCATCCCTAGATTACGCAATCGTTCAAAGGACACAGACAAGTCCTTTCAGCTCCCAATGGCTTTGACTGGCATGATAACACATGGACATGGTCAAGGACGTTATGGTCACTTTTCTTTATCCTTGTGGCCGTCGGATCCTAACTTCACGATTGGTTCATTGGCTTTGTGTTTGAGAAATCTTGAAAGATTTGATAACCATGCACTTGGAGATTTAGTACATGATGGGATGCCCAGGTCTGACAACGCTCTGCTAAATGCACTAACCTCAAGAGAAGCATTGGATTCTCACGATGTTTCTAATGGCAAGCAACAACTTCATCTTGGAGCAGTAGGTGGAACATTCAAAGACCTTGGACTTGGAAGTTCCCATCAAGAAAATCCTTATAAGAAACTACCCGAACACCTATTGTTGCAGTTGGATAATTGTGGTTCTGAAAACAAGAATAGGTACTTGTTTGCATACCTATCATTACTTGTTGCTCGAGGGATTTTCAAGTCAATTCAATTGGGATTCTTGATGGTTGGGCATACACATGAGGATATTGATGCAATGTTTAGCAGGTTTTCAGAGAGGTTAAGAACTAGCCAAACATTGACATTTGCACATCTCATGGATACTTTTAGACAATGTGAGGAGTCTTCTCCAACGCCATTTTTGGTAACGGAAGTCCCTGATTTCAAGAGCTATGTTGATGGATGCCTATGCGATGGGAAAGATTCTTTAGTGGGACATTCAAAGCCTCTCCAATTTCGGTTCTTTATGCGAAATGAAGTTCCTATCATGCAATATAAAGTGCATCCACGATCATTAGATTGGCAACCAAGTGAAGGTGGCATTGAGTTGTGGAAGAGACATCCGGATGGTCATCCAATGCTACCAAGTGGAGAGCCGCCTTATGTAACCATGTTCAAGTATGTGAAGGATCACTTAGATGTGATAGTTGGTATCAAGGAGTATGTACGCTTTTGGGAAAAATGGGCACACCTGCAAGGTCCAGATGCATCTTTCACAAAGTTTTACAAGCCAGTAGTGAAGTACTGGAAGAACATGATTGATGAGCTTGATAAACCAAACAATAGTGTAGAGGGCATGTACGAGAGATTTTGGCCAAAGACGCAACATATTGATTGTGTGCAAGTATTTGATAATGAAAACGATGAGTTTCAAGGAATTGAAGAGTTGAATGATCATTACTGTGGACCTCAAAGGAAAAAGCCAAAACAATCATTTGATCCAATGGTTGATGTACAAAAAGGACACTTTCTTTTGGTCCGACCAGCAGAAAAAATTTACCCAATTTGGCTAGGCATTGCTCAAACTGATGTACAAAAGGATAATAAATCTAAAAATTTCAAGAAGGTTTTCATACAATATTGGGCACCTATATGCAAAAGACACAATGCAGAAATTGAGGAGGTGTATGCAGATTGTTGGAACAAGATTTGGATGTGCAATAAAGGTGATCCTCCACGTTGGGAATCTGTTGATGCTATTGTATGGTCATGGGTTCCAAAATGTAACCTCTCAAAGAAGGTTTCCTCGAAGAGCAGCAACCTCCCCATCAAGGTGAAGATACCAACCATTGCACGCAAGCGAGCTTTATCCAATTTGGCTCATAGAACAGATTCTGACTCTGATGCTGACTCCACAATGGAGTGAAGGTACTTGAAAAGCATGACTTTTTTTTCCTTGCACAAGAATAATATATTTGAATACTGACAAATATTTGGAAGGTATGACATTGATCTTTTTTCTTTATCTTTTTTTTTGCAGACCATTGCTTTGTGGTTGCAAGTTTTGCACACTTGACAAAAGATCAAGGACTAGTGTTGCATTCTTACTTTTTCTCCAACTAAACTAAAATGGTGTTTTTGAACACCACCTTTTTTTGAGAAGAGGCAAAAAATGCTTCATTAAACTCAAACATATGATGTTTTTTTCTCGGCTAATGCAGAACAGGCACACTCCAAATTGTGAATTTCATATACACGGCCAAATCCAGGGAGAAAGTCAATGGACTCCACTCAATGCATTGTAATTGTAACCCCTCAAAAAATACCATGCATTGGTCGAAACCTCAACATTTGACATTTTATTTATGTTGATGCAAACCATGCACATTTGCAAGATTTGGATGGACTCCCAAATCTATGGGAAAAATCAATGAAAAACATTGAATGTTACATAATTACAACCCCTCAAAAGTTCCCAAATTATCAGGAATTTCCCAAATTCTCTAATATGGTGTTCACCCCCCATTCCCCCCCCTTCCCTCGGGCTGGCGGTCGCGACGGCCAGCCCCTCCCACCCCCTTCCCTCTCCCCCCCCTTCACCCCCGCCCCCCCGCTTCCCCCCCTCCCCGCCGCTAGCCCCCCCTCCCCCCTTCCCCCCTACCAGTCCCCCCCCCCTCCTCCCCTTCCGCCAGCCCCCCCCTTCCCCCTCTCCCTTCCCCCCCCGCCCCCCTTCCCCCCTCGACCCAGTCCCCCCCGCCCCCCTTCCCTCCTCCTTTCCCCCCTCTACTCCACCCCCGCCTCTCCCTCCCTTCCTCCTCCCTTCCCTCCAACCCCTCCATCCTCTTCTTCTCCTCCCCTCAATCTTTCTCTCTCTAGTTCCTCTTTCTTCAAATTTTAAAAAAAAATCTAGAAAAAGAATTAATCAAAAAAATTTGCAAGTACCTGGAAAAAGTTTGTAAGTTTGCTCTTTCTTGCTTTCTTGCTCTTCCTTCCTTGCTCTCTTGATCGTCCTTGCTTTCTTGCTTCAATGAATGAAATGAGGGGAGAATGAATGAAGAAGGAAGTCTATATATAAGAAAAATTAGGTTTTCCTCCTCCTCTCCTATTGGTTTTCCATTCCTCCCCTCTCTCCTATTGGCTTTTCATTTATCCCCTCTCCCATTGGCTCCCATTACTCCCCCTCTCCCATTGGACCCCCATCCCTCATCCCAATCTTCCATTAGCCCTCCCCCCATCCATCCATTTCTTCTTCCTCCCCATTGCCACCACTCCCATCCCACATTTCCACCACGTCCCATACTCCTACCATTTCCCAAAATCCCATATTTCCCCATCTCACCCTCCTCTTTTTCATCCCCTATTAACTCCCTCACTCATTTCACTCCCTTATTATCCTACTCCCCTATTACCTTCCCCTCTCCCATTCCATGAGCATTCCATTCTTCCCTCCCCACTCTCACTTCCACTTCCCATTACTCACTTGCCATTTGAAAACTATTAATATATTATTATACTATTTTTTATACTTATTATCATACACCCCTATTACTTCCCTCTCCCATTCCACTCCTCCCTCCTCACTCCCACTTCCACTTCCCATTACTCACTTGCTATACACATTTGCAAACTATTAATATATTATTATATGATTTTTTATACTATTTGCAAACTTACATGTGGGCAAAATCACAGGTGTCAAAGCTATCCTATTGTGGTCATACAACAACTGTGCTTTTATTCAAGGGCATATTTATCCTCATCAACAAGCTTATTTACTCAAGGTATGAAGTGCATAATTTGTGCACTAGGTGTTTACTTTGTTGTATCAAAATTGTTTGCCACACACACATATACACATACCGAGAATTTTCTAATATTATCGCATCTACATTTCTCCGATGGGCACAAAACTTTGTACACGCCTCAACCTAGGTCTTATTGACTTGCATACAAAGTGGTGCACCCATCCCATAAGTATTTGTTCGGATAACACACCTCCAAATGTATTTTATGACGATTGTGCATAACACTAGGAACAAAATGGTGTATCATGTGAGATCGACTATGCAAAGCATATCCAATGGACACAAGAATTTGCACGTTCCTCAACCTAGGCATTATTGACTTGTGTGCAAAGTGGCATCCCCATCCGATAAGTACTTGTTTGAAAAATACACCTACGATCATGTTTTTTGACCATTGTACATGACACCAAGGCCAAAAACGGTATTTAATACTCAATCTACCATGTAAAGCATATCCGATGGGCACAATACTTTGCACGTGCCTCAAAAGCGGTGGTATGGTATTCCATGCAAAGTGGAATGCCCATTCAATAAGTACTTTTTAGAATATCACACCTAGGACCATGTTTTTTATTGATTGTTGTCCATGACACTAAGGTAAAAACGCTGATTTATGCTTAATCGACAATGCAACGCATATGCGATCATCACACTACTTTGCACACATCTCAACCTAGGTATTATTGACTTACATGCAAAGTGGCATGCCCATCCCATAAGTACTTAGTCGAATAACACATCTAGGACCGCTTTTTTTGATGATTGTGCATGACACTAAGGCCAAAACAGTGTTTAATGCTTGTTCGACAATGCAAAGCATATCCGATGGGCACAATACTTTGCACACACCTTCAACTAGGTGGAATCAACTTACATGCAAAGTGGCACACCCATCCCATAAGTGCTTGATCAGATAACATACCTAGCAGCGTGTTTTTTTACGGATGTGCATGACACTAGAGAAAAAATAGTACTTAATGCTCGATCGACCATGCAAAGGATATCCGATGGGCACAACAATTTTTGTATGCCTCAACCTAGGTGGTATTGAAATGTTCTCAAAGAGGCACACCCAAGTACTTGCTTAGATAACACACCTAAGGGCGTGTTTTTTTGCGGATGTCCATATCACTAGGAAAAAAATGGTGTACAGTGCGTGATCGACCATGCAAAGCATATCCGATGGTGACAATACTTTGCACACACCTCAACGTAGTTTGAACGGACTTGCGTGCAAAGTGGAGCCCCCATCCGATAAGTACTTGTTTGAATAACACACCTAGGACCGTGTTTTTTCATGGTTGTGCATCTCTCCATCGCGTTCGGCTTTATGTAGAGCCAGTTATAGCCAATCAAGTGACATGTGAGTGGGGAGAAGGGCGAGATCCCGTGGGTATGGTTGCGATTGCCTGTACATTACTCTGAATCTCGTCCTTGCATTTATTCTTTCCGCTTTGGCCACTTCATATCTCTCAATCCACTTTTGCATCTCCTTGCTATTAAGGATACAGAACTTATTGAATTTCTCCATTTTCTCTTCGCTCATCTTTCTTTCAATCCCTTTTCCTCGGAGAACCTCGCCAATGATGAGATCATCATCGTTGTGATGCCAAGCTTGCGGCATATCGGGGTCCATGGATGCAAGAAACTCTGTGATATATACTAATGACTCTTGCACAAGCCATCCCTCTGCCATGCTTGCTTTTGGTCTTGCTCTTTGTCTTACAAATCCCTTCAAAGTTTTCATGAACTACTCGAGAAAAAACATCCATCGACTATGAACGGTACCTGCAATGGCCACCTCATCAACTATGTGCACAGGCAAGTGCACTTGAGTTGTCATAATGCTCAAGGGAAAGTGCTTCTCAAGCAAGCATACAGCTTCGATGGATTCCACCCTAGCCTTATCGATGCTCAATATGGAGATCTCTTTTTGAGATATCCACCTATTTCACATGCCCATGTAAGATATATTCATAATCAGTCTACAGATTATTCAGCTTAAATTGAAGAAAATGCAATCAATGCGATTTGATAGTAAGCATACCTCACAATACCACTGAACTTGAATATAGCATTTTTAACATCTTCTTGTAAGCACCCTTTTATTGTAATTGGGAGGATGAACTATCAAAATAACAAAGAAGTCATGTTAACAATATAACATAATCATAATTACACTAATGCATCATAATTATTGGTACACTAATCCTACAGCTTAGAATACCTATATGACCTTGTGCCAATCATGGGATTTGAGCCCACTAAGCTTATTGTCCTTTGAAAATGCTCCTTTCAAGCAACGCATGTACCCTATGGGTGTTTGAAACCAGGCAAGTCCGCCTTGACCGCTGCCTCCTCTCTCGTAGAGAGGCTCTATGTTGCTTTTGGGAGTATAACTTTTCCTGAAGCATGCACTTGGGGCCGCAAACGAGACATCCTATTCATACCACGCAAGTCTTCTCACACTCCTCTCGAGTCTTTGGAACCAACCTAAGTGTGCCCAAATAGTAGGCCCCACATTCTTGAAGATATGCATGGGATCCAAGAGATGATTGATTTGTAACTGACCCCAATAAGGAAGCTCGTGAAAGATCGATAGCCTCTTCATACCATGAGGAGGTTCCTCTCCATTCGCCCTCCAAGCCTGAATCTAGTCACTTGCCTTCAAATATGGTGGTATATGCGAACCCTCGTCACCCTCCTCATCTTGTTTCAAGATTTTGTGTAAATATAAGATCTTGTCTCAAGGTTTCGTGTCATAATCATATCCAATATTAACCACGAACTCAAATAGCATTGACGTACTGATGATTCATCACCACGTGCAACACCAACGGTGGGTACGTATACTGGTTCGGGCTCCTCACCATACATCCCAAGTGGCACATGATAATACGATGCTGATGTCATACTTCTCACTTGCAATGAGTGCAATGATAATACACTACAAGGCATAGGCCCTTTTTCGACAAAAATACCGACGTTTTTTACACTATTTTTTTTTTTAAACGGGCGCAGACATTGTTATTAATGTCGTTATAGGTGTTGAAAAGAATGGTCGCTATAAAGCGTCGCTATATAGCGATGCTTGTAAATGTCGCTATATAGCGATGATTAACAGAACTAAAAAAAAAGAATTAGTGGGGCTAAACAAGGCCATAGCAAGCCCCATTTTGCCCCACTAATGTTTTTTTTTTTTGTAGTTACAAAAAAAAGTTTTTTATTACAAAATTTTTCTTGCGAAAAGGGTGATACAGAATCGCTCAAATGAAATGATCAGGCAACAAAAGCATATACATGTCGAAGATATACAACATTGTTTGTTACAAAATTACCCTTTCGGAAAGGGTGATGCAAAATCGCTCAAACGAGCCGATATACAAAACGATATACATAGCAAAGTATATGCAAACTACTACTACTACTACTACTCATTTGAATCGTCATCCTCCTCCTCCTCGTCCTTGTCTTGTTGGCCTGATCCTTGGTCCTCGTGAGCTGCGCCTGCTCCGTGACACTCGTCAGGTGCACCTGATTCTTGGCCCTCATGATCGCTTGCCTCCGGTGATGGGACGCTCGAGCTTTGACCCTAAGAGAGAAACCATATTAATTGAAAATTAGATTGGAACTTAAAGAATAAAACAATTTAAAAAGTGAGATTACAAGTAGGAGTAGACTTATACCGTGCGATCAGCCACCTCAGCCCAATCGACCGTTGCTCCCATTGCCTTCTGCTCAATAAACCATGGCTTTGTTCCTATGCAAAACGCGCGTCACATCTCTGCATCTGTAGGAAGATGACCCATCGCAGCTTGCTGTGGATCCAATTTATGAGAGTTAGATAAAGTGCATGTAATATGTAGTAAAACAAATAGAACAATTCATTAAATGAGAAAAAGTAGACTTACCACGGTTGCCTCGAATGCCAACCGTCCGCCTGCACCAAAGTGCGAAGTACCTACGGTGTCTAGCCGTCTCCTTGCATCCCTTCTCTGACCCTCGAACATTTCGGGATGGTTCCTATTCTGCTTCTTGAAGAACATCCAATTAGCTTTAATAGCTAGCCAGCTAGGTTTAGCCATCCCCTTTGCGATGGAAGTACGCAAGGTTGATCTACGATGCTTCAAGACCAAACCCATGCGCTCTCGCATATAATTCTCACTGAACTACCAATTTGGCGGCTTAGGGTATTTTTGTTTTAATTCATCGATGACTGCTTGCTTCTTTTGGTCATCTTGATACTGCCAATCAGTAGCAATACTCGCATCAAGAGAGGGAAGAGGGGGAGAAAGCTTATGCTCACGCTCATGCTTATGCTTCTGCTTATGCATGAGCATATGAGCATAAAAGAGAAAGAGAGAAAGCTTAAGCATAGGCAAATACATATGCTTATGAAAAGAGATTGAAAGAGGGGGAAGAGGGGGACAAAGAGAGAGGAAAAGAGGAAAATGAGACATGCTCATGAGAGCAGGAAAGGAGGAAGAGGGGAAAAAGAGATTGAAAGAAGGAAAGGAGAAAAAGAGATTGAAAGAGGGGAAAGAGAGAGGAAAAGAGGAAAAGAGATTGAAAGAGGGGGAAGAGGGGGGGAAAGGAGAAAACGAGATTGAAAGAGGGGAAAGAGGGGGGGAAAGAGAGAGGAAAAGAGGAAAAGATATTGAAAGAGGGAGACATATGCTCATGCATAAGCATAAGCATAAGAGAAGGAGACATATGCTCATGCTTATGCATGAGCATAAGAGAAGGAGACATATGCTCATGCTTATGCTTATGCATGAGCATAAGAGAAGGAGACATATGCTTATGCTTATGCATAAGAGGAAGAAGAGGGAAAGGAAACAAAGCATATGCTTATGCTTATGCATGAGCATATAAGCATAAGCATAAGAGAAGGAGACATATGCTCATGCTTATGCTTATGCTTATGCATGAGCATAAGAGAAGGAGACATATGCTCATGCTTATGCTTATGCATGAGCATAAGAGAAGGAGACATATGATTATGATTATGCATAAGAGGAAGAAGAGGAAAAGGAAACAATGCATATGCTTATGCTTATGCATGAGCATATAAGCATAAAGAAAAAGAGAGAAAGCTTAAGCATAAAAGAAAAAGAGAGAAAAAGAGATTGAAAGAGGGGAAAGAGAGAGGAAAAGAGATTGAAAGAGGGAGACATATGCTCATGCATAAGCATAAGCATAAGAGGAGAAGGAGAGGAGGGAAAGAAGAGGAGAGAAGAAGGAAAGAAGAGGGAAGAGAGGGGAAGAGAGGGTTCCTATGCCCATCACTGGAGCTAGCGCTTAAGGCGCTAGCTGCAGGCCAATGCAAATTAAAAAAATAACAAATGAAAAAAAGAGGAAGCAATTACTTGGAATAGTACGTCCCGCTCGGTGTTTTGTGGACTGGCCCTACAAAAGAGAGGAGTCTTCTTTCTTTCTTGAAATCTCGTTTTTTGTGTCAATCCTTTGAAATCAAGCATGAAAACTAGTAATCAAGCATGAAAACTAGTAAGCAGCTTTAGCAATACAAGGAGAAGCACTCACAAAGAAAAACCTACCAACATTGTTCAAAGAGACTCACCTCTTCAAAAACTTCCTTTCAAGAAACCAAAGAGGGAGAAGGGTGGAGGGGGAGCACAAGAGCGAGGAGAGGGGTGAGTAGTGGTGAGGAGTGGAGAATAGAGTGGGAGGTCATCGAAAATAGGTGGGAGGAGAAATTGATTTGCTTACAATAGAGATTAGAGAGTGCTAAAGAAAGCGTCGCGCATCATGACGGGTTTCGGTTTTAACCCACAACATCGCTATATAGCGACGCTTTTCCATCGCTATATAGCAACACTAAAGAGTCGCTATATAGTGACCTTTAACACTAAACCCTAAACCCTAAACCCTAAAAGTCGCTATATAGCGACCTTTAACCCTAAAAGTTGCTATATAGCGACACTTAACCCTAAAAGTTGCTATATAGTGACCTTTAACCCTAAGTGTCACTATATAGCAACACTTATACCTTAAAAGTGTCAATTCAAGGCACTTGATCTAAGAAGAGAGGAAAGGAGCTCATGGGTGGCTATTTTTTGGATCTTAATGGATTTCCTTGCATTTTGTGTTGTGACTTTAGAGGTGTGCAGATGGAAGGGATGAGTGAAAGCTTGTCAGATGATGCGCCAATGCTCGGGAGTGCAGAGTGGCTTATGAAGAGGTTGTATTGTCATTGCACTCATTGCAAGCGAGAAGTATGACATCAATGCCGTATTGTCATGTGCCACTTGAGGATGTATGGGGAGGGGCCCAAACCAATACGTACCCACCGTTGGTGGTGCACATGGTGATGGATCATCGAAAAGTCATTGCTATTTGAGCTCATGATTAATATTGCATGCGTACACGACATGAAATCTTGAGACAGGATGAGGAGGGTGGTGTGCGTATACCTTCACACTACCAATGTGGATATGAAGATAGAGATCATGTGGATATGGAGATGCCACTACCAATGCCAGATCCAATTGATCCAGATGGATTTAGAGAAGAAGATGAAGATCACAATATGAGCCAAGAGGAAGATGTGCATAATGACATCATATGGGAGGAAGCTGGAGATCACGATATTGAGGAAGAAGAGGACGATCATCAAGAATCACCCAACTTTATTGAAGAAGATGATCAAGTCTATGGTGAACGTACGATGATGATATAGGAGATCAACTCAGTATAGAGTTGGAGATAGACTTGTTTGGCACACTAGACTTGGCTCAAGCCAAGTCTCAAATGCAGACATGAATATATGAGCTTCGAACTTGATGTACATGCTCTTGTACTTTTATTATTTCAAAGGATCAAACATGTACATGCTCTCGTATTTTTATTCTCTATGAGATCAAACATGTATGAAAATTTAAAAAATTTTGTCATTGGAAAAAACTAACTTTTAAGGCCTATATGAGTAAAAAACATCTCTGGAAAACGTCGCTATAAAATAGTATCTCAGTGTCGCTCGACCTTTATAATCGTCACTATATAGCGACGTTAATCATCGATATGAAAAGTGCATCCCATAAAGCGTCGCTATATAGCGACGCTTTATGGGATGCACTTTTCATATCGATGATTAGCGCCCCGTGCGCGCTAAACGTCGATACATAAACGTCACAATAGGATCCGTGTGTAGTAGTGACGTCGCCTACCATGCCATGACAACAGAAAAATGCAGAAGAAAGGCATGGTTTGACAGAAATCTGAAAGCTAAAGACATCAAGGAAGGCGACTTAGTCTTGTTATACAATGCCAAAGTACACAAGGGGAAACTAAAGTATCTAGGTCAAGGACCGTACCGAGTACGAAAGATGAATCCCATTGGAGCTATGCTACTAGAAACATTGGATGGAGTCCAATTCAACATAATAATAAACGGGAGCCGACTGAAGCGCTACTACATCAACACGCAAGCCATGTTAGAGTTAGCTCAAATGTCCACCTCTCATGTAACCCACCAATATTCTGTGTACCCAATGTTGTAAGGCCCCCATATGAGGAGAAGCCATGATGGGTATCAGATATTGGGAGGGATCCCCAGTTTAGACACTGGAAGGGGTCTTAGAGTAGACCAGATGGTTATGAGACGGCTTAGGAGCCAAGAGTAGATACCCGTCTGCACAAAGGGGGGGTTCGGGGGGGCGATAGCCCCCCCGATAGCAGGGGGTCCGGGGGGCGCAGGCCCCCGGTGGGGGTCTGGGGGCAAAGCCCCCAGCGGCAGGGTCCGGGGGCTGCCGGTAGCCCCAGGCCCGACGGTATGACCTATGCGCGATCCTTCATCTGCCCGACGGCATGTTTTCTGAAGGGTCGGTGGTCTTCCAGGCCGACTGTCTATTAGGCCGACTGCCTATTACAGGGCCGACCGTCAACCACTTACACTATATAAGTGGCCACCCCCTATCATCAGATCACCAGTTCTTCACGCTCATAGTCCTCCGTCCAGCATCTGTCTAGATCACCATCGAAGCTCTGTCTGTAGAGCGCACGGGTGGACAGCCAACCATCAGTTGTATCAGCAGTTTGGTATATCAGAATTCTTGTATTCTCTCCAGCTTTCCATCGTGTACTTGCGTTTTGTTGTTATCTTCCGCTGCATACTATTTTGTTACAAGCCATCCCCGACAAAAACGAAGATTTGGAAAACCAAGTCTTCCTTAGTTAGGATTAGATTGTATCACGAGCACTCACTAGCATATGCACGTTTTTGCACATATAATTTGTACTAGATTGTTACACGCACACTCACTAGCATATGCACATTTTTGCACATTTAGGAAGGCCTAATCAATTTCGTATTAGGGATGTTTGAGTCTTAGTTTCCCTATTAAATCCCACAAATAAGCATACAGTTTGACACATCACATGCACTCACATGATTTTGCATAGGCACATAATAGATTGCATCAATAATAGTATCACACACTTTCATTCCATACTCTCAAAGCATGCAATGAATTCACAAGCAGTACAAGAAGCTATGCCAAAACTCAAGATGAATTGGCAAAAGAGTCTGCAGCCTCCGCAATGAGACCCCTGCCAAACATCACAGCCATCTTCTATATGCAAAAATATCAGACTTGCATAGTAATTATCTACAAGCTCAATGATACGGGTGCAATCGCATCCAACATGTATGCAAGATAGCAAGAAATGCCAGCCTCAACAATGAGACCCCCACCAAACCTCTTCCCAAGAAGATTCAATGGTAGAGTTCCCAACCTCAGCAACGAGATCCCCTCTGAAATTCACAGCCGTCTACCCGGCTCCTTAAGAGGAGATAAGCTTCTTGACTACAGACTACAAATTGTATGGTGCAAAAGCATTACAGTAGGAATGACTCACATGCCACAAGCTAAACAACCACTGGATTACGCACATGGCATCCCAACTCTGAAATCAAAATAAGCCATAACCCGAGGATGGGTAATAAAATGGATCCGAGAGTATGTTGACTCTGTGCCAACATGAACTTATGTAGAAAGAGAATGTGTTACAACTTTGTGATAAAAATTTGTGTTACAACTTCTACATACGACTTCTACATGTAGAAAGAGAATGTGTTACAACTTCTACATACAACTTCTACATGTAGAAAGAGAATGTGTTACAACTTTGTGTTACAACTTTGTGATACGACTTTGAGTTACAATTCCTACATGCAGAGAGAGAAGCTCTCCAACTTGTACAAATACCCCGTAATGGAATGAAGCCTAGACTCTTTGGGGCATTGTGTTGAGTCTACTTTGGTATTCCAAGCATTTGTCTCAAGTGTCCATTTTTCCTTGCACTCCATGTCCAAAAGCATGTCCTAACCTTGCAACTCCTCCTCCCCTCTCCTCCAACCTTGCAACCCACCCTCTCCCTCTCCTCCTCCCTCCTCCTCCTTCCTCCTCCTCACCCTCTCCCTCTCCTCCTCCCTCCTCCTCCACCATCCTCCTCCTCCTCCCTCCTCCTCCTCCTCTTCCCTCCTCCTCCTCCTCTCTCATCCTCCTCACTCCTCTGGGAAGTTGTTTCATAGGGTGTCACAAATGAATCTCTCTTTGAATGTTCAGAGTCGAATACTACCCAATGCTTCCATTGTCACATCAAGGGACTGCTCTATGCTGAAGAATAGAAGAGCTTGAGAAAGAACACCCACACTCTACACATGTGCTCTTCATTACAACAGATGCAAGAACGAGTTGTTAACGATTGCAGTAGTGAATCTCCTCTTGCATTTAAGCATGTTTTTCAGCATCACATTTCTCTTCCACTCAAAGAAGCTTCTAAACCCTTTAAGGAGAGTCCATATGGTTTCACCCATCAAGATAGAATACTCTGTAATCAGGATATTAATGAACTCCTAGACATGGGTATTATTTTTGAATCCAGATCAGAATGGGTTGCAGTAGCTTTCTATGTCAACAAGCATTCTGAACAAAAGAGGTAGAAAACATCTTGTTATCAATTACAAGCCTCTAAACAAATGTTTGGTTTCTTTGTCGCATCCCATTCCCAACAAAGAGTATCTTATGCAGAAGATCACTGGAGCAACGATCTTCTCGAAATTCGATCTCCAAGCTAGATTTTGGCAAGTGGGCCTTCTCCCTGCAGATCGGCAGGTTTTGTAGTTCCATAAGGCTTTTATCAGTGGACCGTACTCCCCTTTGGGCTAAAGACACAGCACCGGTTGAATTTCAAAAATTTATGGATTCCGTCTTTAGTCCTTACCATTCATTTTGCCTTGTATATATAGATGACATTCTAGTGTACATCAAAGATCTCCCCTCTCATTTGAAGCACCTGCAGATTGTTTATGAAGTCTTAAAATCCAAGGGTCTGGTTCTTTCTGCAAAGAAAATCATGATAGGACAAGAAACCATTGAATGTCTTGGTGTACATATTCATAAAGGTGCACTTCAAATGCAAGATCATGTGCTTAAAGCACTACTAGCCTTTCCAGATGAAATTAGAGACCGCGGACTCAGCTTCAATGATTCCTCGACTGCCTCAACCACATTTCTCCATTTTATGAGCAATTAGCCAAGGACCGGTTCCATCGCCAACTCTGCCTCCGCAAGGATGGACCTTCATGGAGTGAAGTACAGACTGAAGCAGTTCGACAAATTAAGGACAAGATCCAAAAGTTGCCCCACCTTAACATTCCTTCTACTAATGCCACCCTTGTAATTGAGACTGATGCCTCTGACCAATTTTGGGGTGCTATATTATTAGAAAAGGCTCCTTCACAAGAAATCATTTGTGCGTTTCGATCTGGTATGTTTCAAGGTGCTAAGCTAAACTACCATTCTATTGAGAAAGAAATACTTGCTGTGAAATGCGCCATTCAAAAGCTCGAACTCTTCATCCTCAACAAGGAGTTCATTGTACGCATAGATAATCAAAATTTCAAAACCTTATGTACCAGGCATATTGACAAACAGATCGGCCGTGGTCGACTTGCCCGCTGGCAAGAGTTCTTTACAATGTATGATTTCACTATAGAATGGAAGAAAGGAAGCACTAATGCCATCCCCGACATGTTGTCTCGAGAAGATGCTCCTTTCTGGGCTGCCCACAATAATGGATTGTTTTTGTCCACTGGAAATGGCCCTGGTGGTATCCCGGAATCTACCTGCCATGATGAATAGACACTGTCCATATTGGATAAGACCTTCATCATGACATTGTACAACTATTCGGTGATTAGACACTGCCCGTAGTCTCGGATAAGACCTTCACCTTTATGTCTTATCTATTGTATAAGACCCTAAACCCTAAACCGGTTTGTAGGCACCCGTTTGTAATACAAAGAGGATTTTTTCTATCTCTTTTTGTCTCTCTTGCGTCTTTGTGTCTTTGTGTGAGGTACTTGTGCAACTTTGTTGCTCATGTATTGCGACTGTATGATGTGAGTACTTGTGCAACTTGTTTGCTCATGTACTGTTTCGTGCTTGCTTGATTGTTTAGTACTTGAACATCAATTTGTTCATGTACAGTGTGTGCTCTTGGCCATCTTTTTGTCCATGAGCTTTTTGTTGCTTAATTTTGTGTTTAATACTTGAGTATTCTACCTTACTCATGTATTCTTAGCATTTTTAGCACCTTTGCACACTTCACAAGCACAGTCTTCACACAATTTTTTAGACACTGTTTTAAGCATGTAACGAGCCCTCAGAATTTTCATTTTTTCCATTTTTCGCTGCCGCAGCTACCGTTTTGCTGCTGCGGCTGGCCAATCACTCACACTTCACTGCTACACACCTTTCTTATTTTTCTAAACCCTAAACCCTAAACTTTATCGGCTTTGGCAACAATGTCCTGAGCTACAACATCTACCTCGACCAATCATTTGTTAGAGGAATCCACAAAATCTTTGCTCTTTTTTGGTCAAATCACATCTTAAGACGCCTAGGTCTAATTAGGCTCTGTGGGTCCCACCTTGTAAGACACCCCCTGGAGCATCCGCCTTTATGGCATATGAGACCTCTCAGGCTCGGGTCATCATTTTGGGACTTTTTGCACTCTTTTTGGACCATTTTTGAGCATTTCAGGGTTATTTTTGGGCTAACCTAACCAGTCCCCGAAAATCAAATTTTTGATTTTGTGGGCTATTGACACGTGGCGATGCCCCAAGAGTAATCCCATAAGCAAAGAGGACAAAAAGTGGCCTCCCCCCACTATAAAGGGGGAGCTTCTCTCATTTGTATTCTCACATTTTGGGTGTTCCACTGATGAGCTTGAGAATATCAAGCGAAACTATTTTGGAACAAAGCACCCGTTTGTAATACAAAGACGATTTTTCTCTCTCTTTTTGTCTCTCTTGTGTCTTTGTGTCTTTGTGTGAGGTACTTGTGCAACTTTGTTGTTCATGTATTACTCTTGTGTGTGAGTACTTGTGCAACTTGTTTTCTCGTGTACTGTTTCGTGCTTGCTTGATTGTTTAGTACTTGAACATCAATTTGTTCATGTACAGTGTGTGCTCTTAGCTATCTTTTTGTCCATGAGCTTTTGGTTGCTTAGTTTTGTGTTTAATACTTGAGTATTCTACCTTACTCATGTATTCTTATCACTTCAAGCACCAAGTTTGCATACTAACACATCTCATTAATTTTGGACTTGTCAATGTACAAATTCATTTTTACATATACTTTTGGACTAGTTTTTGGATAAAATTTAAGAAAAACCCAATCTTCAAAGCACATATAAAAACATAAAAACAAGCATTTTTTAATATATTTTTAAAGAAGATGAAACTCCAATTATAAAATTTAACACAGCCTAGATAAATTACAAGAAAAAATAAGATTCAACAGTTGTAAACTCTCTTAATATTTAATGGTGTTAATAGTTACCTTCAAAAGTTACAAACTCTCTTAATATTTAATGGTGTTAATAGACACCTTCAAAAGTTACAGTATTAAGGAAACTGTCATGAATGTCATGATTAAGTCTTTCCGACTCAATCAAATATTTTTTCTCGTTCTTGAAGATACAAATGCATGCATAATAGTAGTGAAATTGAGGCACACTCGCGAAGGTTTGATAAGTGATTTCTCCTTTGTTGTATGCCTCTCTAGAACGCTCATTACAAGCATAGGCATAGTGCTGACCATCTATTGCCTCAAATGTGCAATGAGCTAAGAAATTTCTCTTGGCATCCTTTATATGTCGTTCTGGATCATTCACTGAAATCTGTCCTCCTTGAAGTGAGGGAACTTGTTTTCCGAGGAGCTTAGTGAATTGCATCTCAAAATCTATAAGTTGAGAGAAATTGATGGATTGACTAGAATCTCCTTTGATTGGCCAAAATGCCCTTGGACAGCAGAGTACCAAATTAGAAACAACTGGTTTTTTTCCATCAATCAAAGCCTGAAAAATCTTTTCAACATAGACAATATCTAAGGTCCTGCTGTTGGTGAAGATGTTTGCTTTGACCACCGTTGAAGCATGTATAACTTGAGTCTTCTAGACCCATATATATCCTGGATCCTCATCTATCATAGCCTCATTCAAGCGAAGATTTAGGTTCTTCATTGATAACATTTTTGCTTCTAAATCTGACTCCATTTCAAGACCCTCCACATCCTCTTCTCTTCTTTTCCCTTTCTTTGTATATGAACAACCTCTTTTTCGAGTTATAGAACTTGGAACTGTAGCTCGTGAAGTACTTGCCTTTTGCATTTGACATCGGGGTTATTTTTTTAGGGCTCTATGTGAAGCACTTTAGATCACCCTACTTCTTCTTCTATTGCCTCAACTTCAAGTATACTTAAGGGCTACACTTGTTCTGTTATTCCATCAACTTCATGAGTTACACCATCTAAGTGAGTAATACCATAAACAAGAGATGCATGTGCATGTCTTGTCTTATCTGATGCATGTCGTGTCTCAGTCAATTCAATTCCTATCTGAGATGCATGTGCATGTCCTGTATCATCTGATGCATGTCGTGTCTCAGCCAATTTAATTCCTATCTGAGATGTAGATCCCTTGTAAGCATCCATGTGTACAAGACCCTCATCCAATGCTACAATGTGTTCTATCTCATCCACTCCAGTTCCTCTCTCATTTGTATTACCATGAACCATGTCTACATGGTGTGTCTCATCACTTCCTTTCTCATGTGTGGATTCTTGCACCTTAGGTCCCTCCAATGAAGTTGAACCTTATTCAATGACACCCTGAAAGTATTCAAGGATAATTGACTGCATTTTTCTTACTTCCTCAATGGGAAATTCCTCCCACACATGTTGGAAGATCTCCAATGTAGGAACCAATTTAGGAAATCTAGGTGCTTTTGGCGGCGGCATCACAAAGTGCATTGCATCTTTCTTTGAAAGAAGAAACAATCTGTTGCTCATTCTTGACTTTGTGTAAATCATCATTGTACTGCTTTCTTTTTCAATTTTTATTCCTAGTAAGGTGCCCCCTTGAACCAAATTGCTCTTTGAGAAAGATACATCTGATGCCCCCTTGAATCAAATTGCTCAACTTCAAGTATACTTAAGGGCTACACTTGTTCTGTTATTCCATCAACTTCATGAGTTACACCATCTAAGTGAGTAACACCATGAACAAGAGATGCATGCGCATGTTCTGTCTTATCTAATGCATGTCGTGTCTCAGTTAAAATTCAATTCCTGTCTGAGATGCATGTGCATGTCCTGTATCATCTAATGCATGTCGTGTCTTAGCCAATTCAATTCCTGTCTCAGATGTAGATCCCTTGTAAGCATCCATGTGTACAAGACCCTCATCCAATGCTACAATGTGTTCTGTCTCATCCACTCCAGTTCCTCTCTCATTTGTATTACCATGAACCAGGTCTACATGGCATGTCTCATCACTTCCTTTCTCATGTGTGGATTCTTGCACCTTAGGTCCCTCCAATGAAGTTGAACCTTGTTCAATGACACCCTAAAAGTATTCAAGAATAATCTTTGAATGCATTTTTCTTGCTTCCTCAATGAGAAATTCCTCCCACATAGGTTGGAGGATCTCCAATGCAAGAACCAATTCAGGAAATCTAGGTGCTTTTGGCGGTGGCATCACAAAGTGCATTGCATCTTTCTTTGAAAGAAGAAACAATCTGTTGCTCATTCTTAACTTTGTGTAAATCATCATTGTACTGCTATCTTTTTCAATTTTTATTCCTAGTAAGGTGCCCCCTTTGAATCAAATTGCTCTTTGAGAAAGATACATCTGATGCCCACTCATCTTTCTCCAACTCTCTCTTTGTCATCACTAGAATGAGATTTCCTTTACTCAATACCAAGAACCATGGTTTCTTTGTTGTGTCAACAACGGTCCAGTTTGTGAAGTCCTTTGTGCCATAAATTCTTCCATTGTATTTCAGTTTCATACCATTGACAAATGCTGTAGCCTCAAGATCCATCCTATATTAAAGCACAACAAAAATTTTAGGTACTTTGACAAACTACAATTACTTTGATAAATCAAAAGTACAATGAGTCCCATTGATACACCTCAAGTTTTCATTCTTCCCAATTGTATAAGTGTCAATTTCATGCTTTGGGAATAGCCTAAAAGGCTTTACAAGGCTTAGATACATGCATAAATGTGAAAAAAAAATAAGGATTTACAATGAACTCATGGATAGTGTAAAATGAAATAAAGTACAATCGAATACAAATTTGATGTTTGTCAGATATAAGTGCAAAATGCTCTGTCAACTCCCACAACTGGTATAAATATAATCGACTTTGTCCCGTCCCTTAACTGATTCAACTGTAATCTGTCCTGTCCACTGATACAACTTCCAATCATCTTGAAAGTTTTAAAACCTTGATTGTTGCTTAAATGGTAGGGTTGTTGTGAGTGTGAAACTTAATGTGAATGAATGGACTGACTCCAATTAGGAACTAGTCAGGAAATTTCAGCATGGCTTTGATTGGTTTTTTTGGAGTTCTCTCCTCTAAGGACAAACTAATCTACATTAATCTAGACTACACCAACCGTCGAAGCAAGAAATAATGTATTTTCCATTGTTCTTTTTAATATACCTAGGTTGCGAGTTTAAAAAAGATAAAATTTTTATTTACAAAAACTAATTTACCTACAACTCATAAGAATTTAACATTCACATTAATAAAAAGTTAAAATCTTAATAAATTTAAATTTAAATTTAAAAAACTATAAATTTAAATTGACTCCAAACCCTAAACCCTAAATCCTAAACCCCAAACCCTCAAATCTTAAAACCTAACCCCAAACCCTGAACCCTAAACCCAAACCCCCACACACTGAACCCTAAACCCAAAACCCCAAACCCCCAAACCCTAAACCCTAAACACAAATCCCCAAATCCTAAATCCTAAACCCTAAACTCCCAAATTCTAAACTCCCAAACCCTAAACCCTAACCCCCAAACCCTAAAGCCCCCAAACCCTAAAACCCTAAAACCTAACCCCCAAAGCCTAAACCCTAAACCCCCTCAAAACCCTAAACCCTAAACCCTAAACCCAAACCTTAAAACCCTAAACCCTAAACCCAAACCCCCAAACCCTAAATCCTAAACCCAAACTCCCAAACCCTAAACCCTAACCCACAAACCCAAAACCCTAAACCCCAAACCCTAAACCCTAATCCCTAAACCCTGAATCCCAAAACCTAAACCCTAAATCCTAAACCCTAACCCCCAAATACTAACGCCCTAAACACTAACCCCAAACCCAAACCCTAAACCGTAAACCCCTAACCCCAAACCC
>NC_141604.1:6905798-7048298 GCF_047967505.1 Dipteris shenzhenensis
ATTTAACTTTTGCAAGGTTTAGGTAGGGTGAGACCCCACACTGCCCGAATTTATCCATGCATGAAAATTAATGCTTTTTGGATGCTGTGTGTTTCTCGAGAGGCATTTTTAATGCTAATATCGATGATGGTCCCAACAGACATACTAGTAGATGAAAATCTTGATGAGAATTCCGATGTTATGTCTTTTTAACACAAATATCGATGAAAAACTTTTTAATTGAAAAATTAAGTAATAAGCATCGAAGAATAGATTTAGAATAGGGGATAATGGTAGTAGTCTCTCTCTCTCTCTCTCTCTCTCTCTCTCTCTCTCCTAGAGAAGAAACAACATTGAAAATAGTCTTATAGCTCTAAATATCATCTACTCTATCTCCCCACCCTCCCTGCCTTTTTACAAACGGATTATGAGATGAAAACTTATCTACTTCATAAAGAGTAACATTCAAAGTGAAATCACCTCTTTAGAGAAAGGGGCAAAAATTATAAGATCCCTTTTTTTCTTGCTGCTTCCAAGTAGAGTGTAGTCACAACTTTGGTTTCTAAGAGAAAGAGGAGCAAGTAGAGAATTAATGGAAGTGACAACGAAATAAGAAAGAAGAGGACGAGGAGAGCTTGGATAGGAGTGAAATTCTTTGAGAATTTTCACAGATGGAAGAAAAAGGTGAACAAAGGGGAGGGAAATTTACTAATAAAGATAGTTTGAAATAAGTTGGTAGAAGATGGCAAGAATGCATTTTTGGAGTGCATGGAAGAGGTGAAACATCTTGGAAGAGAGAGAGCAGTAAAAGAGTTTTTTTGGAAGTCAAGTTCTGGGCCAAATGATTACACTAGAAGGAAAATGTGAGCACAGTTGTAGTTAGGGGATAGTTTGGATGGGAGGAAAACAACGAGGCCGTACATGATCACACCTAGCATGCCAAAGGCAATATTTATTGTGAAGCACCAATGATGCTTTTATAGGTATTTTAAAATAATGTAATTTCCCCTAGGTCTGGGAAGCCTCTATTACAGACAAGATCACATGGCATAATCTCCTTGATGGATTCGATATTCGTTTATCCAAGCCTTTATTATTTTATTAATTCTCTAAGGGGCCCCTTTTCTAGTCCAAATTTTTTGTAATGAGAGGTTTCATATTTCAAAAATTTTGTAATGAGATACTCATATGAAGGAAAAGGAGCATTAGTAGGTCATTCAAAACCATTGCAGTTTTGATATTTCATGGCTAAAACATGTCATTCAATATTGTGAGACATTAATTTATTGCATGGAGAAGCCACTCTACAATGTGAGAAACATAGTCATGACTTCTAGCCAAAGAGCCATTGGAAAGGTAGCTTGGATGATGCTAGAGGGGATGTAGAAGATGTTGAGACTATGGTTTTGGAAGACCTAGAGGACCATTATTGTGGCCCTTCATGTAATAAGCCAAGAGAAGAATTCAAACAAGAGGTGGATGTAAAACTAATTATATGAGGTATTTGTGTATTGTTGGGACTCCAATCCATAGTGGAAGATGTAATGATACAATATGATATGCAAATTGCTAGAACAAAGAGTGGCAATATATCGGGGATGAGAACCATTGGAAGCATATGGATTCCATAGTATGGGACTTGAGTACAATAGAAGTTCCAACTTCCAAATAAAAGAAGTAAGGTCAGAATGCCACAGAATGCAATCTTAAAAACACAAGAGAATATTCAAATGGTCGAGAACAATGTAGGAAGGATGGTTTGGATATTGATGATTTCTTGGATGAATAGGAAAAGATAAAGTCCATTTGCACAAAGGCCAAGGCATGCAAAGACAATTTGTACTGATTGGAGGATCTCTTCCTTTTACATTTTCCAATGGAAGTACCTATCACATACATGTTGAGTATAGAGTACATCATAAACAAGGAAAATAACCACAAAAGGACTCACAATAATGAGTAGCATCTAAACCAAATCAGCCTTAGCTCATTGAAATGCACACAAATGCCTTCAACCCAATTCAATTGTAAACATTCCACAAATCATGAGAAATATGCAAAAATCCAATAACAAAAAAGAGACATAAGTTAAAAATTTCAAGCAATCTCCATTGAACAAAATAAAATATAAAAGTTCACATTCTCTTGCTTCTTAACGGATTTGGAGAGTCCAATTTAAGGGATTTCCCCACTTTTCCTAATATGGTATTTGAAGACTAATACTATCCAAAGGCTAGTCACTTATTACTACATCAACAGCAACCACATGGCCCTACTACCAGTTAATTATCGGGCCTCTATTACCACCTCAGTTCACATCAACATATGTATGGCATTCTACCATGTCATCAACTACTTGCTACCATAATAAATCAACACCTCATAATCCTTTAATTTTTCTTTTCTAACAAGTGCTACAATGCTTTGCTTTTGATATGTGAGGGGGGCTTTTTGTGTTTCTGATGAGTATATCACATAATGCTCCATCTAAAAGCCCACCTAGCCTCAGGGGGGGGGGTTACTTCATCATATGTAACTATAGAAAATGAGTTCAACTTAAGGGGTTTATTTATAGAAACATTTCTTTTTTAAATCAAAAATATATACTTACTGAATGGGATTTTGATAAAAATCATAGGTTCATATTAAAAAAGGGGTCATTTTAACGCCTTATGATTTGCAAATAAGGGATCTTAACAATACCCCTTGAATGCAAGTGATGCATAGGGTTTTCAAGTAGCAACCCTCGCGAGAACCTAGCTAACTTACAAATGTCTACTTTAATCCTAGGGAGTGCCCTTCTAGAAACACTTGCATAGGGTGTGCACTCAAAGGGTGATTTCTAAAGCCCTACCTATATATGAGTCCTACATTAATTTCCTTTTAAGAAAACTTTACTTTTTAGAATTGATAAATTCAAAACCCCCTTTTGCATATGTAAGCATTTTTTTATTTATTAGATAAAATTCCCTTTATGTTGAACCCATGTCTTATGGTTACATATTTTTAGCTACATCCCCTGAGACCTAGATATTCTTGTATATTTTAAGGGTTACATTGTTCAATTTTGGCTTTAGACCAAAAACATAGAAAAAAAGTAATATGTAGTCTTTTGGCATATTCTCAAGAACACATGGTTACTTGCTCTTTATTAATCTATTGTAAATATGTAAAACTGGAAAGAATCAAGTGGTGCATTCCTAAAATGAATCGATTTCGGAGGAGAGAATTTACAATTGAATAGATATATTGGAGATACCTGCCTCTTCTATTGATAATGTGTGCAATGTATCTTCTATCCTTTGCCTCACCTCAACATCTTTCCTAGCTCCAGTAAGCATGCAAACCACCTCACGCATGGATGGCCTTTCAACGGGTAAGATGTTGGTGCATAAGAGAGATATCTTCAATACCATCACCATTTCTGCTAGAATAGAATTATTACTCAAATCTAACCTTGCGTCTAGAATTTGATATAGCTCCTTTTTGAAATCTATAGAGCTTCGAACCCAAGTTACAAGATCTCCACCTTGATCAATGGATTGCACAGGTAACTGCCCAGTGATAAGCTCCAACAAGACTACTCCGAAACTATACACATCGCACTTGCTTGTAATTTTCATAGTGTACGCATACTCTGTAAAACATAGGAAACCAATAGTACATCAGTTTAATCGATTTGAAGCAAAACAACTGCTAAATGTAGTTTCCAAGATTCTCAACTCTGAAGGCACAGATATTGTTATCTTCACATGATATTTTTTAAGAGACTTTATTCCTTTGTCATGATCCTCCACTTAAGAGAGAACAAAAACAAGAGGAAAGGTGACAACAACAATAAAGAGAGTCTCAAGGATATCATATTGTTTCTTTGTCTAGGTTCTTCCAAAAGCGCTTGTGTTGAATGGTATCCTTTTCTAGCCATTTAATCCTAGAATGCTTGTGTTTTTTCCCATTAGATACTAGAAGGATGAAAGACAGATTAAACAAACTAAAGGTAAGCGTAAAAGCAAGAAAGCAATGAACATGTGTGTGTGTGAGACTCAAGGATATCATATTGTTTCTTTGTCTAGGTTCTTCCAAAAGGGCTTGTGTTGAATGGTATCCTTTTCTACCCATTTAATCCTAAAATGCTTGAGTTTTTTCCATTAGATGCTAGAAGGATGAAAGGTAGATTAAGCAAACTAAAGGTAAGCGTAAAAGCAAGGAAGTAATGAACATGTGTGTGTGTGTGTGTGTGTGAGAGGTGAGAGAATGGCCTGGGGAGAAGCTGGCTGCACCCGAGAGAGAGAGAGAGAGAGAGAGAGAGAGAGAACATAAGAGAAGGTACAAAGGGAGAGAGAGAGAGAGAGAGAGAGCAGATTTAGAGAGGAGCAACATATCCAAAACAACTCTTTTGTATGCGTGTGCGGGCGCGTGTGTGTGAAAGAGAAAGAGAGAGACCCCACGCCAGAACATACGAAAGAGACCTAGAGCAAGACCGAGAGACACCCACAGAGACAACATACGAAACAAGAGAGGTGGAGAGCACTCACCAGGAGCAATGTAGCCATGAGAACCAGCAATCACCGACATGGACATGGAGGCGGGCACGTCCATGAGCTTGGCCAACCCAAAATCGCCCACATGCGCCCTGAGCTTGTTGTCCAAGAGGATATTGTTGGACTTGATGTCCCTGTGAACTATCTGGGGCTTGCAATCGTGATGCAAATATGCCAGCCCCTCCGCAGCTCCCACAGCTATCTGAAACCTCGTCTCCCAATCTAGCACCTCGCCGGACCCTCTGTGTAGATGCTCTCCTAAGCTCCCTTCGGACATGTACTCATACAATAGCAGATTTGCATCTTGGTGATAGCAGAATCCAAGCAGCTTCACTATGTTGCCATGCCTTATCTTTCCTAGAGTTGAAATTTCTGCTTCGAAACTATTCTCCATCGGTGATCCTTCCCTCTGTGATGTTAGCTTCTTCACGGCAATCACCTTGCCCGATGGAAACTTCGCCTTGTACACCGTGCCGCATGCACCTCGGCCCAGCACACAGTTCGCAGAGAAGTGGCACGTCGCTTCCAATATGTCTTGGAAGTTGAATCCGGGCGATGGGGAGAAGTAAGCTTCTTCTACATGTCTTTCTTTCGCCAATTCCACAAACGCCTCTGATGATCTCCGGCATAGCCAGCACGCCCCGGTGATGAGAATTACGATAGCTGCACCAATCACGCCTACTGTAATCCATACAATGGCTTCCGCCGAAATCCTCGACTTCCCCTCAGGTACTTCAGTCGAAAGAGTTGTATGGTTGATGTCGCAGGAGAGCGGGAGGGAACCGCCGCACAGGCCACTGTTTCCAAGGAAGTTACTTAAAGCCATTCTCCTGAAAGACGGTGTATCTGGTATAGGCCCTCTCAAGTGATTATTAGAAACGTTGAAGACGATAAGACTCGCCGCATTCATAAACGACTGCGGTATCTCTCCGGATAGCTGGTTGTTATCCAGGTACAAAAAATTCAACAAGGGAAGCTGCCCAAGCTCTGCGGGAATCTCACCAGATAGATTGTTGCTTCTGAGACTAAGGGAAATCTCCAGGCTAGTAAGCTTGCCTAGCTCGGGTGGGATCGCACCATCCAAGGAGTTCCCTCCCATCTGCAGTTCCAGGAGTGCCGTCAAGTTGCCAAGCGCGCTGGGGATGGGGCCCGTCAACTTATTGTCAGAGAGTATAATGTGCTCCAACCGGTACAACTGGGAAAACTGCGGCAGAATCGAGCCAGCCAGCGAGTTATTGCTCAAATCAAGCACCTGAAGATTTGTACAGTTTGCAAGCTCCACCGGAATGCTTCCATTCAGAAGATTTGCCGATGCGTTGAACTCCCCGAGTGCCGTAAGCTTTCCAATTTCTCTGGGCAGCTCGCCAGATAGAAGATTCCCAGCAATTTTAAAACTCTGGAGGTTCGAGAGCGTACCCAACTCAGAAGGAATGCTGCCCATCAATTGATTTTGAGAGAGATCAAGGAAGCTGAGATTAGCCAACTTGCTCAGCTCCACAGGAATCGGGCCAGAAAGCACATTTTGATGGAGATCTATCCATGCAAGAGAAGTACAATTTCTGATTGCACCGAGTATCGTGCCAGTGAGTCCGTTAGATGCCATATTCAATCGCGCCAGCTGCCCCTTTGTGCAGAGAGTAGGGATGCTGCCTGTTAAGTTGTTGAAAGCAAGCAACAATTCAACGAGGTTCGGTAGGGACTGCAGTTGCGAAGGAATCATACCAGAGAGGTAGTTGATGGAGAGGTCGATTGTCTGAAGGGTGGCAACGCTGCCGAGCTGAGGAGGGATCGTACCTGTTAGATTGTTCTCAAACAAGTGCAGGAGAGTCATTGCTTGCAAATTGCCAAGTTCGCCTGGGACGTTCCCTGTGAGATGATTCATGGACAGATCCAGTTCTACAAGATCTGTGCAATTCCCAAGTTCCTGAGGAATGCTCCCATTCAAGCTGTTTCTGTACAAATAAAGATATTGTAGCTTCGTCAGCTTGCCTAGCTCCGGTGGGATTGGTCCCGTCAAGCCAGCATTGTACAGAGCCAATGTGCGTAGATTGCTCAGATTTCCGAGATGAGGAGGAATGCTACCCGAAAGCAAGTTCTTCCACAACGCCAGGCTGGTGAGGTTCTTCAAATCACCCAACTCTACAGGTATTTCTCCTTCAAGCTGGTTCTGTGTCAAGCCCAGCACTTGCAGACTTTCACATTGGCTTAGAGTCCGCGGAATTGTTCCTGTGAGCTTATTTGCTCCCATACGAAGCAGGCGAAGATTCTTCAAGCCACCCAGAGAAGGAGGGATTGGACCAGTCAAGTTATTGCTAAACATGGCGAGCTGCCGCAGAGAGCTAAGATTTCCGAGCTCTTTCGGAATGGTGCCATTCAAAAAATTGGCGACGAGGATTAGTGCCACAAGGTCTTTAAGGCTTCCGATCTCTGGTGGGATGTTCCCGGAAAGCTTGTTGTTACTCAGATCCAGAACCTCGAGTGCTGCAAGACTCCCTAAGATCTCTGGAATCGCCCCATGAAGACTGTTTGACGATAGATTGAGCGTCGTCAATTCTGTCAGCATAGCTATGCTATCTGAAAGTCTTCCGGTCAAGTTCATAGCTGGAAGTTGCAACTCGGAGACACGACCTGCAGCGGTACAAGATACACCCACCCAATTGCATGGCGAGCTGTCGAAGGAATTCCAACTTGTTAGAGATGAGTTGTTCTCTAGGTTGCCACTGAATCGCAGCAAGTATTTCCCGTCGTCGGAGAGACCAATGCAAAAGGGTGAAGACGCCACCATAAGAAATATCAGTAAAGACAAACCTGCAGCTCCGTTAGCCACGGCTGCCCACATCCTTACTTCTATGGCAGAATGCTCCGCTACTTACAATGCGCGGGCTCTGCATCCCATGCAAAGTAGAGCCACTCACACGGTCGAACTGCGGGATGGATATGCGCGATGCGAGTCACGATTTTAGAGGCAAGAGGAGGGTTGACGAAAAGCAGGAAGGATGCAGCAATCTTAGAAACGATTGTGGTAGAAAGGTAGACTGAATGAAGAGGAAAAGTCTAAAGAAGCTTGGGATGAACTTGAAAGAGGACACGTCCACAGACCTCTTTCTCTCTCTCTCTCACACACACAAATGCTTCACTGCCTTATCGAGTCTCTAGTCTCGACGGCCCTATCGTCTTTTGCTCTTGCCTTGGAGCAGGTGCACGTGCTCAGCTCGGTGATTAATGACCCCGCGTAGACTCTTCCAAGTTCAGTTCTGCAAAAATCGAGGCTTCTCTCTGCAATTAGTAGTAGGTCGTCGCCTCCTGCACCTACCCGCCTCCGCCCAAGCGCACTAGAGAGGCTAGATCGATGATAGAAGAAATCCACGATTTTGTGTGCGAGCACGAGTCGGCGGCAGCCGTGGGAGCCGGCCAGGATCGTGGGCGAATCCTGTGGGGGGGAGGGGAAAGTAGGGATCGAGCTCTCGCTATAGCTTGATCTCTCATTATTCACAAGCTCTCACGCTCTCGCTCGCTCGCGCTCTCTCTCTCTCTCTCGCTCTAAGGGCCATAGCGAGGGGCGGCTATGGCGGACGGCGATGCCAGGGAAGAGCTAAAGAGAGAGTGAACCGTAAGCAATCGTCGATGGAAATGCGTCCCAGGCTGGCGAAATGAGCAAACAGTTTTCTAGTGTAATAAAAGTGGAGACTGTAGAGTGCATGCACCACGTAAAATCTGCGCTAATCCCGCCGCGATATCCTCGTCCCTCACTTTGGAACTTTGCAGGCTTGACTTTGCCCACGCTTTGAGACATCCAAAACACTATTTTACAGCCTTGCTCCGCACCACACACACACATGCTTTTTCACCTTTGTCGAACTCACACACGCTTTTTCACTTTTGTTCCCCTGTTCCACGTGTGCTTTTTCACCTCTCCATCTCGAAAAGTAAGCTACACACGGTTTTGCATGAGAAATGCGTGACTTAGGTCACTCCCAATCAAGGGAGAGATACGGCAATCCTAATGGATTCATCACAACTTCTCATTGGGACAGATTGGCGTCCCTAACGTTTTGAGGCTTTGCAAAGGTAAGGGATTAGATCACAACTTCTCAACCTCTCTAAGGTTTTGCAAGGCTATGTTAATGCAACTCTCTCTCTCTCTCTCTCTCTCTCTCTCTTGCTTTCACATGTTTAAAAGTCACCCCTTCACTCAACATCTTCGATTCCTCACATTCATACTTTACAACTCATATTCATACTTTCCCCCTGCTCCTTAGATATCTACCTTCTAACCTTCTTCATCTTCACTTTTTCACACTTAGCATCCAAACCTTTCACACCATGGTTGCAACATCACCCACTAGGGGCCTTATCTTTTATATCGTTAGCCTCTCTACGTCTCCATGTGAGATGATAAAGGTTGATTGTTGCAAATGATAAAAACTCACAAAAAGGCATGTCAATTCTAGAGTATAGATCACATTTTGGCAAAAATAGATTCTCTTAGTAATAAGGGCGAATATAACTTTTACTTTATCTACACATTTTACATGAGGCCTCAATCAAAATAATTGCACGCAATTTCTTGACGTGTCTCATCTAAAGATAGATGACTTTGTGGATTGTCAAATCCTACCTAAGCTACACAATCTATGAAAATGTGCATAAGCAAGCAATTAAGGCATGCTCTACAAACGAGGATAGCAAGAATCTAATTCATTGAAACAATAATATGGTGCTTATTTAAGAGTGAGTTTTTAAGCTAGTGGGTTGATAAATTTTATGCAATACATAGAAGATGCATGCCACATTCATTTTTTAAATTTAGCATTTATTAAAGTTTCCAGTGGACCCAAACTACAATAGCTTTACACCCTTGCAATCCTTTGGTATGTATCTCAATATACAAATTTCAAAAACCTTAAATCTTAAAATATAGGTATGTAGTCGTTAGACATGCTCACGTCAATGCAAGTAATGGGCGTACGTTAGTAGCAATACTTATTGAAATAAATCAATGTCGTACTCTTTCTAAAAAGGCAAAACATCTATACTCTATTTGGACTATTGTTGGGAAAGATGATGCATCTAGTGGACTATATAGATTTCAGAACTTCCAGCCATATTGTGTAAAAATATGCTAGTGTCGAAATGCTCAAAAAATGTTCAAGATATACTTCTAAATAAATCTAGTAGTATCATTCTAGCTTAGTGATGTGAGCTTAGATGGGCATATAACCTCCACAAAATCAAACAAAAAGACCATTTCAAGATTTGCATAGGTAACTCTTAATATAATGAACGGGTCTTTGGAGACACGATGCTACCATGAATGAAAATATTGTTCCAATATTTTATTTTTACTTTTAAAATGTTGTTCCGATATTAGATCCACTAAAGTGAAGGTTGCGAATCAACAAAACACATATGTTATCCCTACCTAGCACTTTAAAGTCATCAATATAAAAAGCACATCTATTTAAACACAAAGGTGACAAGGGCTTGGTTTTGCTACACATACAAAAAGTATGTGCTGTGGAGTAACTATGGTACCTTGCGAATACATCATATGGATCACATTTGCTTTATGAAAAGAATCTATGTACAATCAGCTAGAAGACCAAACATCTTTCCAGATCTAATTTGGTTTATGAAAAGAATCTATGTACAATCACTTAGAAGAGCAAGCATCTTTCCGACATCACAACAACTAAAATTTTAAATGATATGATGTAAACAATCGGTTCAAAAAGATAAAGTCCTTGGGCTACAAAGTTTTTTATACTCTTACCACTAGAATGCTCTTGAATTTTTGAGATTATTTCAATTAGGAGCATGTCCCTTCGAGACAACAAAGGCATGCACTTTTTTTAATGTAATGGTTATAACTATACATTTCAAGCATCGTCCATTGGTATTTAAATTAAGGTGTCAATGAAAGTTGACTTTTCTTTTTGTCTTTAAAGAAAAGCCTTCTAAATTCTGATTTTGTTGCATGCTACAAAAATCAATCAAGCTTCTATTCTTTTAAAATCTAAATTGACATCGAGATATTTACAAGATATGCTTTTGATTAACACTTTTGATTTCGTTGAAAATAATTCCTTGATAGTACTTCTTATAATGCTTCTCTATCCTTATTACAAGGTTGTCTTGTTGTCGAGCTTCTCACTTGCGGATAGGCTCATGCACGGTTGACTAAGATACTCCACATGATAGAATAAAAAGGGAAATCCATAACAAATTATCAGAATGAGAATCCTTGTAGCCACAAGTTATATATTATTGATTATAGGGTAAATGTGATCGGTTCTACCCTCTTTATATGTCAAATTCTTTCATGATATGATATACATTGAAATTTATTTTTTATGTTGCAATGAAATCTAGATCAAAAAGCTCTATTTGAATTTGTAGATGAGCACATGTTTGTATTACCACTTCCTTAATGATCAAAATCTTGATACCTTCTTTCCTAAATTTTTACAATCTCTTACACATCAATATGCATTAGGTAAGGTTCCTTTTCTAGATATTAGGATTTAGAGCTACTTGGGCTTTCAATTGGTGTTTGCCTTTAGACTCCTATCAAATAATGATGGTCCAATTACCCCATTAAATAAGACAATGTTTGGAATTTTGATACAATTGCAAATGTCACTTCTTTTTCTTGCTCATTAATTTTTTGTTTGTCATTTTGCACTTGAGATCATCACATCCATTTATTGAATTATTAGGGGACTTCTAGATAGCTTATTTTCTTCTTTGGAAGTTTATTTGCAGTGGCAATTTAATTTAATTGTATGTTCTCAATTCCTTTGTGTAGTATATAGGCATTTCATTAACATTTTTACATTTATGTTCATATGTCATTCACAAACATCATATTTAATCCAATACCATATGACAATAACATCATCACATTAGTAACCAATAGAAAACAACTTGTAAAGTGGGCTAATATCACCACTAGTAGTGGATCTATTACTAACAGTAATCAACTTAATAACGGTTGGTCAAATGCCTTTTATTGATGGTAACAAGCCTACTACCACTAGTAATATGGCCACTATTCGACAATAATATTTTGAGTTTCCCAGTTTTTCTTTACATTTAGAATGCTTGTGAGAGACACAAGTCTTTTCCATTCAATAATGAGCTCTCAACAAGATTGTGGTCCATAGCTCTTGCTTAGCTCTTGCATGTAGCATGGTGGCAGAAGGTGTACCATAGCTGTATCGCAAGAATCTAAAAGATGGAGAGAGCGAGTGTCCATTATTCTTTTGGTTTCTTTTGGCAAGATTGTAGTCCATAGCTCCTGTACCTAGTGTGGTGGGGTAATGTGGACCACAATTGAGTCACAAGAATCTCCTCATTGTTCTTTTGGTTTCTTTTGGCAAGATTGTAGTCCATAGCTCTCGTACTTAGTGTGGTGGGATAAGGTGGATCACAATTGAGACACAAGAATCCAAGAGATGGAGAGAGTGAGAGAGCTTGTGAACATGGAGAGGGTTCAATTGAATATGGTTAAAGAGCTTGCCCCAACCATATTTCCTTGATAGAATACCCTTGGACAACTTGCATAGAAGGATTCATAACTTTTGCACCTTAGCTCGAATTGAGGAGCTGTAAAAAGGAATGTTGCTCAAAAAGTACCAACGATAGTATGGTGACTACCAATAGTATTTGGCCTACTACTAGTGGTAGTAAGCCTTTTACCGATGGAAGTCAAATGTTTTATTGGTGGTAATTGGCCTATTATCAATGGAAATGCACAACTTAAAAAAGTTCATAAGGCCATTAGTCTACTAGTTCCAATAGTTGTTAATCAAAAAATTTTTGTCATGATTGGATGCATCATTCGAGAATGAAAAAGGCATTCACATATGTAGATCATGCAAAAAGACATGTGGCTACGTGAATATGTAATCCTTGGTATAGAACAATAAATTTTGTTGCAATTTAGTTTTAATTTCATTGTGTGCTTGTACATTTCCCCTTTTGAGTTTCCTACTGGTGCTAAGTTTAGTTGGTCCTTCTACATAGGTTTCTGTATGCTCATAAGACAACAACAACTATGCATAATTGCCTCATTAATCATAGAAACATCAATCGTATTAGAAATAATAGACATAAACTACAAATACATTGCATCCATCACTTGTTTCTAGAAATCATAACGCATGAAGATCTCATCTCATGCACTATGTAGTCTCCACTGGTGACTCATGTGTCATGGGGATCTTGAAGGGATGCCAAGGGAACCTCTCCTCCTACTATGCCTTGTGGGAGTAATGCAAGCACATGTAGTCCAAGAGTGTCATGCCAATGGCTTTAGAAGTTGTAGCAATGTGAATCCTCAAGAGAAGAAGGAGAGAGGGAAGAGGGAGTGGGAGAGAAGAGGGATAGAGAAGGGGAAGCATGAAGCAAGAAGGGGGAAAGGGGGTGAGAGGCATCCACAAAGGCAAGAGCAAGAGAAACATAAACTACACCCTTTTGAAAAAGGGAGAGAGCTTCTATTCCTCAATCTTGCAAGTTTACAACCAAAGCCTAAATTCAAACTTTCAACCTTTTATACATAGCGCCTTTTGAAGGGAGGGCCAACCCTATTCCTTCTTACCACTGTCCCTCTTTCTCATTTTACAAGCACTTGGGCCATCTGCCAAGGAAAAATTCTATTGTCTTCCTCTCATCATCCTTTCCTTCTTCTCCACTCTATCTTGCAAAATACCCTAGGAACCAGCTCCACTATCCCATGGAGTTATTAACATGCCCCCTTCCTGTGGTGGTTGATCCACCCGTGGATCAAGGGGTTTGAGCAAGCTAGTTGTTTGCATTGTTTGGACTAGGGAGTGTTGATCAAAAAGCTACTACAAGATCTGACAAAATGGGAAGTGAGGCTGCCAAAAATGTGTGTCATGCATGTTCTCGAATGTGCAGATATGATGGGCATGGAGATTGCGAACATGAAGGTACATGTGGATAATGTACTTGTAGAAAGGACCCTTATCCAAGTTAAAAATTAGCTCATGGCAAATGTTAGCTCTTCTAGTGTCGACATTGTTCAAGAATATCCCTTAGCAAAATGAATAAGATTCAAGAAAAAAGGATGGAGGCCATGACTATTAGATCAGGAACTTCAGCATATGTACATAATCAATAAACTCCTGCATCTGGAGAGTGAGGCTATATGCCATGGCGACTAGTGGAAAATTGATGCGGGGAAAATTGTGTATTATATTTGGATCACTTTCCTATATTTTTCGAAAGAGACTCCATTTCCATCTATGACGTAAGGGCCTGTAGGTTGGATGGATCCAATTGGAGCAGCATGCAATATAGTAAATGCTCCAGTAATCAAGATTTTTCAAAAATGGTATCCACCAAGTAGGTTGTAGACCAGTGTGTGCATTGGTGAGGGGCACAGCTTGGGGATCCAAATCCATGTATCCTCCATGGGCCTCTAGTATCTTGGTTGCCTTCCACTTCTAAAATGTTCTTTCAATGAACATGGTCAAGTCACAGACCTCCATGATGTAGACTGCCTTGAGGGCAAAACTCTACAATTTTCCCTTCCATAGGCGTAAGTTTGTGCGGTCCTCAAATGGCCTCTCGGGGGTTCACCTCCCAAAATTTTATTGTACCACGTGCATTCAAAAGGAGGGGTATTTTAATTCCACTTTTGAAAAAATTTTAACACGTTTACAATAACAGGAGGGGGTTTTTAATTCAACTTTAAAGAAAAATCCGTTAGTTTATAAGTGAAGAGGGGTGGTTTTATTGGAAAACAAATTTTAGTTGAGGGGTTTTTTTCATACCCTTGAATGCACATGATACCTAGGATTTCTTAGTGGGGCACCCCTTGAGAATAGCCTACATTTGTGTAACACACAGTACCACTTAGGATCATTGTTAGGAAAATTTTCTTTGACTTGGTCATCTCCTTCAGTGGGGAAGTAGTCTGCCTTTATGGAAGGCTAGTCCTATGGAAGGTTTTCCATAGGCATGAAGGCTGGCCGCAAGATGGTCTACACTTGCTCTAGAGTGAACTCATTTGGTAGGTCTTGAGCTAGTCCTAAAGGTGTCTCCGCTAGCCCAATGTGTTTGGTCACAGATGGCTATGAAGTGGATGGTTATGTAGAGGGGGAGGAGGTGCTTGGATTATGAAAATTCACATAAGTATTGAGAGGAGAAGTGATCGAGCAGTTAATATTAGTGGATATGGGGTAGTTGAGATATGTTAGGATAGGCCATACAATTAAAAATGGCAATGGTCGTAGGGTAAGTGATATGCTCAATTTTAAAGTAGTTGAAGCCGCGAGCATGCATTGTATAGATTCTAAAATTTTATTCTACAAGAGGAGAATGCTAACCGAGTGGTATTGGGTAACCCAATGGCCAAAAGATAATTATAGGTCCTATGGGCTTCCTCCCTACTACCTTCTCATAACCACTCAAGGCATTCGGCTATAGAATGTGGAGTGCAAGTGCACATTAGGAGGTCACTAGGCTTAGAGAGTTCCAAAATTTTGGCATCCATGGAAAAAGTGAGGATTCCATAATGCACCTACACACATTTAGGATAATAGGATGAAGGGGTAGGTGCTGGATATCCTAGTCCTCAACAAATTTAAGGTCACCAATAAAGAAATCCATAGCCAAAATTGGGTGTGTGTGAAGGGGATGGCAGCGTATTACATAAAAAATATAGGTTGGAGAAAGGGGATTAGTGATGTGAAGATGATACTAAATGGCCGTTGTTCTAAGGATATTGAAGTGAAGGTGGAAGGTGTCTCCCACTTTATAGGGATGTAGGTCAGGGCTCTAGGTCAAGGGAGGCCTCCAAGACTTGCTTACACTCGACTTCCTTGTAGGTTTTAAGTTTGATTTCTTCATACTACTGCATGCGGACCACTTCAAGCTAGTGATATAGTTGGTTGTACTTCTCTAGCTATTCATGGATGATTCTATGGAGGGACTCAATCTACTTGTGCATGGCCACCTAGGTCTTTTAAGAATCTATCTTGTACTGCTCCAGGGCCTAGTCAACTTCAGCACTTTGGATAAAAAGAGCATCTGCCCCTGCCATTCCCATTGATAGCGCCGTTTTTATATCCTCATTCCACTCTTGTAGTGATGTGGCTAGTGCCCAATCACTCATGGTGGCCTCGTCTGAGGGTTTTCCCAATGCTTGGAGACTTAATACGTGGCCCCTCTCTAGATCAAGCTCATATGTGAGCTGTTGGATTCTTTGTTGGTCCTATGCATAGGCTACGGCTTCTTCCATGAGAGTCTTTTGATGCCTTTTTAAAATATTATGGGCGATGTGAGTGTCCTGAATGAGAAAATCCATGAGCTGTTCCTCCATTAATGTAGCTTGCATGGGTGCCTACTCCTATAGTGGCTTGTATTCTATGGGCAAGCCATAGGTAGGGTTGGCACAATGCCCCATGTCTTCTTGAAATTCAATCTAGTTGAGGAGGGTGCTACCGATTCTATCACTAGAGCCTTGCCTTTGAAAGAGGACAACAGTATGAGGATAGTTGCTTTGAAAGGTCTGGAAACTGCAGTTGTTGCTAGATCCTAGGGCCAACATGGTTGTCGAAGTTTATAAATATGTCGTTGTATAGCTGGCCTTCAAACAACTCAAACTTCCTTGGCTTGTGATGTTGATGTTGTTGCTTCTCCTAGGTCTTCTCCAGTTGCTTCACTAGTACTTGAGTGGTCATAAGAGAGGGGGTGACCACTTGTGTCATAGTGAGCAACACTGTTCAACATAATTTCTTTCAATGAAATGAATAGAAAATCTTTCACCGAAACTAGACTCTCATGGAGAACACTCAAGAGAACTCACAATATCTCAACCTCTCATGCTAGGATCTTGATACCTCAGCAACAACAGGTAATGGAGCTCTTATACCATGAACAAATATATGGAGGGGAGAGGAGAAGAGTGGATATGAGTAGAGAGGGCATAGATAGAGAGCACACCACAAAATGACTAACTGTACACTAGATTTAGATAAAACAATGAATATATACAAACCCCTTTAGGGTTAGGGTTAGGATTTCCAACCCTTGTGCCTTTTAGCACTCTATATGTTAGTGCTATGCACATATGATAACGCGTGATGTTGAGATGAATCCTCAACATTGCAAACAAACGGGTTTACAAAGTAAAGTACAATCATATGGAAGCATTGAAAGATACAAATCTAGATTAGTTGCAAAAGGTTTTGGACATCAATATGGTTAGGATTATGATGAGATTTATACTCCAGTAGAAAACATGAACTAGCATAAGATTTTTGATATCACTAGTCACACTGAGTAGATGGAATGTGTACTAGCTAGATGTCAAAAATGATTTTCTTAATGGTTACCTAGACGAGGAAGCCTGCATCTGTAGCAACTAGCAGGGTATGTTGAACTAGGAAAAGAGAATCAAGTTTTCCATCTCAAGAAAAGTCTCTATGGCTTAAAGCAAGTACCCAAAAGTTGATATGGCAAAATCAACAAGTATTTTTCTAATCTAGGATACATCAAGTCCAATGCATATCATACTCTCTAATACAAAGTTCAAGGGGAAGACATCACTATTGCACTTTTATATGTAGATAATCTGATTGTGATAGGAAGTAATAAGAGCTTTATCAACAAGCTAAAATAAGACTTATTTTCATGGTTTGACATAAAATATCTTGGACTAATGCACTATTGTCTTGGTATTGAGTTCTAGAGTGACTTAGACATCACCTTCATGAGCATGCAGAAATATGTGGATAATCTCCTAAAGAAGTTTTATATGGCAGATTAGATTGCAAGATTGCATCCACTCCCATGGAGTAGAATTTGAACTTGTCAAAGATCCATAAAATCCTACATTCAACCACAAGTACAACCAGCAAGCTCATCAGTTCTCTTATATATCTGACTATCACAAGGCCACATATTTGTTATGTAGTTAGCTCACTTGCACAGTTTATGGCAAATCCAAAATATTGTCACTAGAATTTAGCCAAGAGAGTCTTGAGATACTCAAAGGTACAAGACAATTTGCAATAAAATACAAAGGAAGTCATCCAAGGTTGCATGGATACTGTGATAGTGAGTATGTAGGAGATCCAAAATAGTCTCATTGGAATGCAACCCATAGAGTCGTGAGATGCCTCAAAGTTACAAGATAGTTTGGAATAGAATGTAGAGGAAGTCATACAAGATTTCATGGATACTATAATAGTGACTATGAAGGAGATCATGATGTTAGGAGATCCACGCAAGAATATGCTTTTTTCCTTTGGTAAAGGTGCTATATCACAGTTGTCAAACAAGTAGCCAACTGTATCTTTTCTTTCAACTAAAGAATAATATATGGCACTCACAACAAGTGCATGTGAGGCTATATGGCTTAGGAGGCTATTGTTAAAAACAGATTGCTTTGATGAGTCAAAGCTAGCAACAATATATTGTCATTAGCCAAGAATCCAATATATCATGCCAAGACAAAGCACATTGATGTCATAGAGCACTTCATCAAAGAAAGAGTATTAATTGGTGACATCACATTGCAACATTGTAATAGCAAAGAGAATGTTGCAGATATCTTTACCAAACCACTCGATAAAGAGCTTTTTGAGAAACATTAACAAGATCTTGGTTTGACTCAAAGGAAGGATATTCCCATTAAAGGGGTGTAATGGAATGTAATGCTCAGTCCTTCTTCCATTCCGCATAATCATCATCTTGAGGGAAGGCCTACTTCATAATGTTGATCTTGATGGAAGGCGTTGAGGATTCATCTCAATATCAAAGAGTGATAAAAGGCACAAGGTTTTAAAACCCTAACCCTAATCCTAACCCTAGAGGGGTTAGGGTGTTGAGCTCCTTTAATTGATCAAGTAGCTCCTTACAAGACAATAACCATCATTGAAGTCACTACAATGTGGCATAGCCTTTTATAAGTGTTCCCAAATCAAATCAAAAAGTGGACTAAACCTAGCATAAGGGGTACAAGTATAAGTTTGTGCACTTGGGGATTACATATCTAGTGGTGCAAGTAATTGAACAACGGAATGAAGATGGCATTTGCCACATACGAGGTCCTTGTAGGCATAAATGCTCTTTATCTTTGGCCATTGGCATCAACACAAGGCAGTGAGGATCCAATTGGACCCCAAGTATTACTACATACATGTCAAGTTCCTAAAACCTCTGTAGGTACTTTGACTTATATGCTATCCATCTCCCTCCAATGCCAATGGCCAGCTCCTAAGCACCTCATGGTTTCAAAGGCAATCCAAGAAAGTTGGCCTCCTAGTTTTGGATCCATGCCAGTGACTTTATTACACATCTGCATGGACATAGAGGAAGCTGACTTGAGGCAAAATGTTGACCCTGGGTCAACCTACATTCAAAATGTTGACCTTGCAACAACCTGAACTCAACCCATGCTCTAAGTGACTAGGCACCCTAGTCATGCCCTCCAGGTATCCAAGCAACAAGTACTCGAGAAGATTCTAAGTAGAATTTAGCTGAGTTAATTCATAGAATCAGGTGGTCCTATCACTACCAACGGTTCGCATGAGATTTTGAGTAGAATTTAGGAAGCTGGTTCATCAAATTTCCTGATCAAGAGAGAGTCTTAGAACTATTTAAGTTTGGAGTTCGAGCTAGAATGGAGTCACTCTTTTGCTCTAGCTTATACTTTTGTATGTCAAATTGTTGGAGTGAGAAAAAGTATTTTTGCTCTCTGGGAGTCTTTTTCCCTGAGCCAAGGCAAGAAATTTCAAGTCGTATGGATATTGGTGGTTGCACGAGCACTATTGTAGCTATGGTATTTGTTACAAGTTGAGGCTTTCTTCTTAATATGAGAAATAATTATGACTTGGTGTGTAACTTGGTTTCATTGCAATTCCTGCACGTATTTGCTCTTGCTCTTCCACTCATCTTCATATGGTTTTTCTCATGCCACATTGCCCTCGTGATAGAATTCTTGCCATTGAACCTCTGCTTTGTGCACTAAGCAACCACCACAAGAGTGTAAGAGAGGTCATCTTCCATCTAGGCAATAGCACTACTAGCATTCAAGCACAGGGATCCTTGGTCATTTGAGAGGTGAGGGGAAAAAATAGTCAACAACTAAATCAAATCAAAGTTGCTACCCTCAACAATGCATAAACAAAATGTTGTTTCAAAAAATGCATGAGTATGCAAGAAATGTGCAAAGTCCTTAAACCTTAGCAGAATGCCAAAGCTTTTTGCAAATTGAATATTTCAAATGAATAAAGGTACTACGTGCTCAAAATCTTAATCCAATTGAGGCACTTTTGGTGTCCATAATAATCTCATTTGCACAAATTTGGGAACTAATCTACGAAGAGCAATATGTACTATCTGGACGTGATAAATGTCACGAAAAGTGTAGAATAAGCACAAGTGCTACTATGACACAGAATTTGGAGGCTTAATTCTAGTCGCTTCTTAGAGTCAAAAGAATAAGAGGGAAAGGAAAATAGACGAATTAAAGCAAGATAAAGATATAAACATCAAAGGTGAGATCATAGTTCAACATGGGAAAGAGGAAAGGTTGAGGGGAAGCATTGATTTCTGCCAAGCATTTGGTGCCAAATGTAAGAGCAAGCCTCTGTTGGAAGAAAATTTTCATACTAAGAACTACATGGATGAAAGTGAAGGGGCTGAATTGGTAGGGCTCATTCTGACGTATGGGGTTGTTGGGTCGCATCATTTTGATAAAGCTCAACACAAGAGAACCCACAATTATTGGCAATAAAAATACAGCTATGATAGCATGGGAATAGCTCTTCCTTTAACCCTCAAAACCCAAATCAAAGAACACAAAATAGATCCCAAAACAAGCCATACATGAGCACCAATGGAGCTCCCGAGCGAAGAGGGAAAAAAATATGAGAAAATGGGAAAAGAAGGGAAGATCTTGGTTCTGGAAGCCAGGAAAGCTTCCCAATGGGAGAGAACTACAAAGAAGAGAGGGGATAAGGCTCAAGGGGAAGGAGAGGCATAGAAGGAGCTAGATACAAGGCAACGGCAAGGCTACAAGGAGAAAATGAGATGCTTGAGAGAGAGGGTAGGGGCTTCTTTTATAGTGCGATTCTCACCTTCCTTCACCTTGTTACATTTGTTGGTAGTAGATTCTTTCACATCTTCATGACATAAGGGCATGGGTCACCATCAATTGTCCTATTAGAAGTATTTTGACAAGTGTCCCATCACAAGATGCTTCTTTATCCTTTTGAGTAGAAAAATCAATAGTCCTCCCACATGGAGCCCAAGAGGACCCTCCTCTTTTCCCCATGTCAACGTCCTCCACATTCCACATAAGAATTCTAAAAGGATTCCTTTTGACTCCACACTCCTCCACACTTTTCCACATGCCCTCCACATGCTCTCCATGTGCACTCCCTATTATTTTAGTACATTATTGAGTCCGTGTAGGCTTTTGGCCCACTCTAAATATATGACTCATTTCTATTTCCCAATGACAAAGCAAATAATATATCTCCCACCATTCTATCCCTATACCAAGGTATTTATAATTCATACCCGTGGTAATTACAATGATGCACTCCACTCATAATCACATTTGCAATCATTTTCACTAATTATTCTAACTAGTGTCAAACCCACGTTAATGATTACATGAAATAAAGTAGTCGACATCAAACGATTGTCAAGCCGTAATGAGAGTAGCCACAAAGAGCCATCTCTCACCACCAACTTCTCCATCACGCTTCTTGGTCCTTTGTTTCCGTGGCTAGCTTTTCTCACCTTGCGGGCCCCACAAATCCTCCTACAGGTTCTAAAACAAAATATCATTTTTTGTTGTCACATCTTTCCCCCCCTAGTAGATCCCCATGCTTGGCATGGGGGTCTGCTAGCCATGGCACAGATAAAACACTTTTAACTGGTACTCATTGGCCTGGCTGTTCAAGGACCTCTTGACCATTTGCATCTTCCAAAAGATAAGTGTTATTTTTGAACTTTTTTTTCACCTTGAAGGAACCTTCCCAGCGTCAAAGGGGTTTCTTGTCTAGCCGCTTCTCCACACGACCATTAAACTTCATGACCAAGCTTCTTTCTTTAAGTTCTGGCTTCTTCTTCTTCTTGGTAAGAGCATCATACCTTGCTTTGCAATGTTGTTGTGCTGCCTCCAAATGTTGAAGTGCTTGAAGCCGCTTCTCATCCAAGGTCTCTAGCTGTACTAGAGGTTGGGCATGTGTTTCTTCTTCGTTGCACAATCGAGAAAAAGTTGTGCAAAGGCTTGAGATTTCCAATTCTATTGGCAAGATGGCCTCCAATCCATAAACTAGCTGAAATGGTGTGAAATCAAGGGAGAGCTTATGAGTGGTTCTATAAGCCCACAAAACCTCTGGTATATGTACATCCCACTTCCTTTTCATGGTGTCTATTAGCTTAGACAAGGACCAACAAAGCAAACCATTAGTTTTTTCCTTAAGACCATTGCATTGGGGATAATATGGAGTTGATATGACATGATTTATTTTCAATTTGTGCACCAAAGATTCAATCAAGTCATTCCTAAAAGACCTCCCTCCATCTATAAGAATTTCCAAAGGGCAACCAAAATGGGCACATATAAACTCCTTGAGAAATGATGCCACCGTTGTTGCTTTATTGTTGACAGTAGCTTTTGCTTCTCCCCATCTAGTTGCATAATCAATTGCAATTAATATATAATACTTCCCTTGTGAAGAACGAGGAAGGGAGCCAAAATCCAAACCCCACTCTCAAATGGACCATATGCTGGAATGGGATTCAAGGGCCTGGGAACCAATTGCTTGCGTCCATATGCTTGGCATACCTCACAACTTCGGCACCACCACTCATGGACATCTTTGTTGAGTTAGGGCCAATAATACCCTATGTTAAGGATCTTTCGAGTAGTACTAGCTAAAGCAAAGTGACCTGAACATTCATGACATAGCTCCATAATCCTTTTAGATTCTTCCAAGCTCACTACCCTCCTAAGAACCTTATCTTTACCTTGCTTGTATAGAACATCCCCAAGGATTGTATAAGGACGAGCCTTCCTTGTGAGCCTCTGCTTTTGTTGAGGGGTCAATCCATGAGGAAAATGTCCTTCATCTAAGTAATATTGAACATCTTGGAGCTCTGGCAAACCTGTATCTATCAATGCAAGAGTAGCTTCAATGAAAGAAGCCATAGCTTTAGTAGCCATCTCATCAGCTTGATGATTATCTTTTCTTTGAATATGCACAAAGTTGCAAAACTCAAAAGCTTCCTTTAACCCCATCAATCTTTTATAAAGATATTGTAGATTAGGACTCCGTGCCTTATAAACACCTTTCATTTGCCTAATGACCAGTTGAGAGTCCCCTTTAACCTCTATCTCTTTCACTCCTTCCTTTATGCAATCTTCTAATCCACAGATCAATACATTGTACTCCGCCACATTATTTGATATTGCTTAGTGAAATTGCCTACCCTTGGCCCATACCTCTTTTCCTTTTGGATCAAATAGAATTATCCCCCCAGCCCCACATTTCCTAGAAGGGCTACAGGCCCCATCAAAATGTAGCTTGAAAGCTATTGGCGGGGTCTCCAACTCTTCATCTGAGTCTTCCTTTTCCTTTGTTACTTCTTCTTCCTTCTTACCTGTAAGCAAATCTACAAGAGAAGCTCTAGTGGTGCTTTCTATATTGAAGCTCACAAATCCATTTAGCAAACTTTCCAGCAGGATTGGGTTTGCGAACCAAAAATTGTAAAGCAGGTTGAGATGTAAGGAAGAAAAAAGGGCGAGGCAGCAAGTATAACCTAAACTTCTTCACTGCAAAGACCAAGATAAACCTTCTCTCTCCATTTCATTGTACCTCTCCTCAGCCTCTGTGAGTTGCCGACTTGCATAATACACTGGTTGCATGCATCCTTGCTCACCCTTCTGAAGTGGTATAGCTCCCACTGAATGAGTTGACACCTTGGATTCACATAGAAATCATCCTCCCACCTAGGAGGCTGCATAATTGGCCTTTGGCTCATGCATTCCTTAAGCAAACAAAATGTCTTATCTTGCTCTAGTCCCCATTGGAAAGATACATTTTTCTTTGTCAAATAAATTTATAGGATACATCTTTTCAGAAAACATATCAACAAAGCACTGGTAATACTTTGTTTTATGCAAAATGCCCCTCGCCTCTCTGACATTACTAGGTGGTGGAAGGGCCATGATTACTTGTACCTTCTTAGGATCCATCTCTATACCTTCCTCCGAAATAAAATGTCCTAACAAAGCCACCTTCTTCCTGGCCAAATGGCATTTTATAGGATTAAGGCAACCTTTTGCATCATCAATACTTTTCAATGCAATCCTCAACTTTTCCAAGTGATCCACATGGCTTGAATAAATGCCAAAATCATCCAAAAACACTCTTATGAACTTTCCCAAGTAGGGTGCAAATACCTTGCTCATGAAACATTGGAAAGTTGCTAGTGCATTAGTTAAACCAAATGGCATCACCCTGTATGCATACACCCCCCATGATGAAGTCTTCCTTTGATCTTCCTCACAAATCTGAATTTGGAAGTATCTGGAGTACCCATCACATACTGAATATATTTCATGGCCTGTAACTTGATCTAATATCTCATCCTAAAATGGTAGAGGAAAATAATCCCTCTTTGTGCATGCATTCAGAGGGCGAAAGTCCACACAAACATGCCATTTCTTTCCTTTCTTGGGAGTAACCACCGTTGGAGAAACCCACTCTGAATTCTCAACTCGAAAAATAAATCCAGCTTGGAGCAAGTTAGTTACCTCCTTCTTGAGCACTTCTACTTGTACCACTCCTAACCGTCTAAGCCGTTGCTATGATTCTCCTTCTGAAGCTCCATTTCCTTGATTGTCCCCCCAATCAACACCAAGGCAAAGACCAAACACCACTCCTTCCACCTCTCCTTTTGAGATACTCCTCGGAGGTGCCACTTGTCTTGTGATCGGGTGACTCATACTCTGAGCTCTCGGAAGTCGAAGTTTCCTCCTTTACCACCTTCTTGTGGTGACTCTTGATGTTGTAGTAGACCTTCCTATTCCCTCCTTGGAGAATAATATGACCTGTCTCCCACTTCTGTACTGCCTTCACTTGATGGAGCCAAGGCCTTCCCAAGATCAATGGCTAAGCCCTAGCATCTAGTTTTGTAGGAATTACCTGAAATGTTGTAGGTACAGAAATTGCACACTCATCCACTGCCAAATTCTTCACCACTCCTAGAGTTTTCACTCTAGTATTATCAGCCAACTTAATAGGATACGGAGAGTTAAGAGAAGATAACTTCAAGTCAGCATCTTTCATTGTCTTTTCACTCATGACATTTATCGATGCACCCCCATCAATGTATGCATTAGAAATACTCTGGCCACCTATGATAACATCAACAATAGCTATATCATCTCCCATATCTATGTCTACCTTTTGTGCCATAGGTGTCCCATTATCCTTTTTCTTCTTTTTCTTAGACTCCCTAGTGCTAGCCAATTTACTCCATTCCTTCCTAAGTTTTGGAGAGAGTGCCAAAGCCTACCCAAATGTGATTTGTGCAGTCCTCTCTAAGGTCTGTCAATAGATAATAACTAAGAGTCCCTTGTCCAAGAGGAAAATCAGATTGTCCAATCTTTCTTCGGGATGACTTTTTCTTCTTATGTTTCCGTTCTTTCTCTTCCTCCTCTTCCTCATCACTCCTAGTTTTACGACTTCTTGTCATCAACGGCATCAAAGTTTCTTCCTCATCTTCCTCCTCTGAACATGTTCTTTCTAAGAGTACTACATTCTTTTCTTTTTTTTTCAATTTTGGACATTCGGGATGATAGTGTCCCTTCTCTTGACATTCATAACAAGTAACATTGCTTTTATCCCTAGGCTTATCCTCAGTTCACGGAGCCCTAGGTGGCTTGGCATTCACTAAGTGCAACTTCAAATCATCAAATTTTGCCATCAATTGTGCAATATTATGATCCAGTGAGGGAGCAGATACCTGGGATGTTGAGGCTACCTCTGCCCGATGTGCCAGAGTCATGACACTATAGATGGTTAAAATGCGGACTCAATTTGATGGGCCACCTCCTTCTTCAAAGCAATGCAATGAGCCTCTTTGAAATTACTGGGATTTTTGCTTAGAATCTTTCCACGCAAGGTAGAATCCAAACCATAAATAGATTTGCTCATCTTGAGATGTTCCATTGCCAATGAACCTTTAGAATCTCCCATAGAAGATGAAGAAGACTCAACCACATGAAAAGCAGCTTGTTGGTACTTGATGAGTAAATCCTCACACCTCATAGTGAAGGTTGAAACTGACTCTCCTTCCTTTTGGGAAATCTTCTCTAGCTGCATTAACAAGGATTTTGATGACTCCAATGACCAAATTTCTCCTTCATTGCCTTGACCAAGCTTTCCCAATCATCCTTGGTATCTTTTGGCAACGCCTCATACCAAGCTAAGGCCATACCCTCCAAGAAATCTGGAAGTATCTCAGCATGTTCCTTCATAGACTAGCCAGTCAAGTAGCATGCTCGATTGAATTCCCGAAGGTAACTCCTCGGTTCTTCCTCTTCTGATCCATGGAACACTGGAATGTTGTACATCTTGTGCAAAAAATGAGAACAAAGAAGAAAGTCTTTGCTTGTAAACAAGCTGAAATCATGAGGTTATGATGTGACACAGAATTCGGGGGCTTAATTCTAGTCACTTCTTAGAGTCAAAAGAACAAGAGGGAAAGGAAAATAGATGAATCAAAGCAAGATAAAGATATAAACATCAAAGGTGAGATCATAGTTCAACATGGGAAAGAGGAAAGGTTGAGGGGAAGCATTGATTTCTGCCAAGCGTTTGGTGCCAAATGTAAGAGCAAGCCTCTGTTGGAAGAAATTTTTCATACTAAGAACTACATGGATGAAAGTGAAGGGGCTGAATTGGTAGGGCTCATTCTGACGTATGGGGTTGTTGGGTCGCATCATTTTGATAAAGCTCAACACAAGAGAACCCACAATTATTGGAAATAAAAATACAGCTATGATAGCATGGGAATAGCTCTTCAAAACCCAAAACAAAGAACACATCCTTGTAGGGTTTGAAAAGAGAAAAATTTTTACATATAGTTAACGAAAGATGGAACAAGAGATGAGAAGTTAGGACCATTTTAGTAACAGACTCCGAAACTATCCCAAATCCAAGTCTACCCTGTTCTACACACTGTAACATTTTCTCAATAAATTAAAACATGTAAGTAAAGACATAAATGGATAGAGCTCAAAGAGACAAAGATTTTGATATCATTTCGATTAAAAAGGAGTAGGGAGCAAAAACGTTATGGCCGTTTTACGACAGGGTACCAAAACAATCCAGGAGCGACTTGAGCAATAGGAAAAGGCAACGATTTCTCTTACGGAAGGGATTGCTTCCACAGTACATATTGGACTGAGGTCATCCTAAAGGGTAAGAATCCCCTCAGAACAGATCCCCAAACAAGCCATACATGAGCACCAACGGAGCTCCCGAGCAAAGAGGGAAAAAAATATGAGAAAATGGGAAAAGAAGGGAAGATCTTGGTTCTGGAAGCCAGGAAAGCTTCCCAATGGGAGAGAACTACAAAGAAGAGAGGGTATAAGGCTCAAGGGGAAGGAGAGGCATAGAAGGAGCTAGATACAAGGCAACGGCAAGGCTACAAGGAGAAAATGAGATGCTTGAGAGAGAGGGGAGGGGCTTCTTTTATAGTGCGATTCTCACCTTCCTTCACCCTGTTACATTTGTTGGCGATAGATTCTTTCACATCTTCATGACATAAGGGCATGGGTCACCATCAATTGTCCTTTTAGGAGGATTTTGACAAGTGTCCCATCACAAGATGCTTCTTTATCCTTTTGAGTAGAAAAATCAATAGTCCTCCCACATGGAGCCCAAGAGGACCCTCCTCTTTTCCACATGTCAACACCCTCCACATTCCACATAAGAATTCTAGAAGGATTCCTTTTGACTCCACACTCCTCCACACTTTTCCACATGCCCTCCACATGCTCTCCATGTGCACTCCCTATTATTTTAGTACATTATTGAGTTCGTGTAGGCTTTTGGCCCACTCTAAATATATGACTCATTTCTATTTCCCAATGACAAAGCAAATAATATATCTCCCAAACCATTCTATCCCTATACTAAGGTATTTATAATTCATACCCGTGGTATTTACAATGATGCACTCCACTCATAATCACATTTGCAAGCATTTTCACTAATTATTCTAATTGGTATCAAACCCATATTAATGATTTCATGAAACAAAGTAGTCGACATCAAAAGATTGTCAAGCCGCAATGAGAGTAGCTACAAAGAGCCGTCTCTCGCCACCAACTTCTCCATCACGCTTCTTGGTTCTTTGTCTCTATGGCTAGCTTTTGTCACATTGCGGGCCCCGCAAATCCTCCCATAGGTTTCAAAACAAAATATCATTTTTTGTTGTCACACTACTACAATTTCTAAGTGATGAAAGATGCATAGGGATTAAATGAAAGATAGAATACAAGCGCTACAACAGTGTGATTGTCCATCCATTTTTTTTTACAATGAAGGCACTACATGAGCTTATGTTAACACTCTTTATAGGGAGAACAATGTTAATCTTAATCATGAAAGGGTCAACCACATCAATTCATTGCAACAATATGAGAAAGATAGCTTTGCAACTATCGATATAGAAATGGCATTCCTGATGATGACAACTTATAAACAAATGCACTACTTCATGGACTATATGAGGACTATATGCAGCACAACAAGTTGTTAACTACAATGATTCCATCACGGATATCACTCCATGCGAAGGCCATCTACCACTCAATTTATCCAAAGATCTCTTTTGCCAAGCAATGCACCATGAGTTATGCAATCATGATTATGATAGAATTACAAAGTGGCAACTAATGAATAAATATAGAAGATTTGCAAGAGATAGAAAACTACTTTTTAAAAACAATGAAAATAATGATCTTGAAAATTCTATCTTTCACTTGGGTATGCTTATGAAAAGGAAAATTACATGGAAGGCAACTTAATGCATGAGATATTCGACAAGATATAAACCTATGATCACCTTGTAAATTCAGTGATATGAAAACCCTTGGTTTTTGTTGTCCCATAGACTTTTTGGCCTTTCATGGAGTATAATATAATCTCTCTCTCTCTCTCTCTCTCTCTCTCTCTCTCTCTCTCTCTCTCTCTCTCTCTCACACACACACACACACACACACACATGCATGCACACGCGCACACACACGCATGCACATGCACGCACATGCGTGCATGCACACGTGCTCACATGCGCATGCACACACACACATGTGTAGGCCCACGCACATGCACGCGTGTGCATGCACACACATCGGTTTTTATCACTTCTCCACACACACACACCTACACTCAAAAAAACCCCATTCATTCTCTTATTACACACTCTTGCAACACTTTTATTACATACAATCACACATACTCCCCATTTTAATGAGCCTTTATACATTAAAATGCTATTTTTTACTAGCTTCTACAAAAAAATTCCCTCTTTCCAACTATCTCTATCTAATCTACCCCTTGACTTGGTATTGGCCAGATTACATAGGTTATTTCACTAACCAAAATTAATCCTTATGATGAAAATGTGTTTTTTTTCTTTTGACATAGTTAGTTCTGTTTCCATGTTTTTGGATCGCGAATGTATGGATGATCTTCTGCAAGCATAAAAGCCATGATATGTATATGTAGCACATGATCATGTTTACATATTTTTAGTTATATATTCTACCTTGTTATCTATCATTATCTTGCTGTGTGGATGTTCAATCTGAGTATTGTTTGCTTTTTTTATCAAATTTTATGTATTGTTGTGTCTGTACCTCTCCACAACGACTCAAATGTGATAATATGGGGATGAAAGAGAAGTTAATTGTGAGTTTCAGGCATGCCTTCATTGTTGGAATATGCTTAATTTGCTTATGATCACATCAATTGTTCCAATGATATTGAGAGGAATAAGATGTTGGATAAGGTTCTCGCTCGCTGGAAACCTATTTAATCTTGCTCGCTTATTTGGGGCTGCTCGCTTACCCCAACCAAACCCCAAACCTTTCTCCCCTGCCTCCTAACAATCCTCCCTAACCAAACCTCTCCTACTCCTTTGACCACTTTCTAACTAATCCTCAACCCGATCTCCTCTAACCATTACCTGAACCCAACCATCCTTCCCCAATTGCCATGCCGCCCATTCTTTGATCACCACCAAAACATTACCTTCACTGCCCATGCTTTCCTTCTTACTTATTCACTTCATTTCTTCTCACCTACTTCATTCTTCTTCTTTGCATATTGAGGATCCTTTCTCACAATGTTCCTCTACCTTAGCAGCTTCTCATCCAACCCTTCTTTCCAAATTGTAGCTTCTTGCCAACTTGCTAGCTTTCCTCATGGCCACTTTGTTTTCCTCAAGTGAGAGATCATGATTTTTCTATACATCTTTGAGCCTCTATCATGTCCTACCAAAAGAAACCTGCATCATGAGCATGACAAGAACCTTAAAGGAGCAAAAAAAACAATAGCCAAGGAAATTAATAATCACTATTTGTGCTAACTCCAAGTAATACACCCACCATTGAAGCATGTCCTCCTTATAGCTATTTTCCTCCTTCTCTGGGTCTACTTTCATGAGGATGCCATCCAACATTGTTTTCAGATAGAACAAAAGCATTCCAAAGTCTTTTGGGTATGCCATAGATTTGCAATAGGTGGATCGGTGTATAGAGTTTGGATCAGTGTACAAAGTTTTGGGGCTAGATTTCATAATGGGCTCTTAGTTATGTTTGCACTGCACTTAAATAGGGAGAGAGTTCATTGATCCCGACCTTCTCTCTTCTTCAATGTCACAAAATTCTCCTCCTTAATCTCCTTGGTTGAGTTCCACTACTCCTCCCCTTTGTGCACCTCATTGTGGGTTACATCACCCCCTAACACTATCACATATCCTTCCTTAATTGCATAGCCGAGCTCTCTTAGCTGCTCCACCAACTCAGGGTTAACTTTTGCAAGCCTCCAAACCCCTCCTCAGTTTTGTTTCCTTCCGAACCCTCGGTCCTTCATGATGTCCACCACCTTTAATTCATTTAGTTTGTTGCTCACTTTTGTGTCAGTGTGCATCCCCCTATCATTCACAGTCACCTCTTGGGCCTCCCTCCCTTACCTTATTTGCTCATGTCAATTCCTCATGCTAGAAATATATGCTATATTTTGGAGCTAAGAAATGTCAAACATATGTATAGGCACATGGCAATTCTAAGAGTGAAAAAGTGATTCTTTAGATAATTATTTTGAATTTGAAGATGAAAGACTATCATGAATATGAAGCTCACAAATTTTTATGAAATTCAAAAAACAATCATGAACTTGAGAAATAGACCATGAATCAAAAACATTCCTATAATGTTGGTAAACTCACTATAGTACATTGAAATTTGGGGAAATATGTTTGAGTATGATGACAGTAGAATACTATTTTCAAGATATGCTAGTGAGGAAATATTCTTTGAAGTTTTATATTCTAAAATGATTTAAGATAGGGCACACAATGAGATAGTCAAGCATTAATGATCTCTTGTTATACATAATTTGAGAATCATACTATATCAAATTTCTTAAAGTGTGGCTTATGTTACACTAAATGATACTTTCCCATGTGTTTTATTGATCACTTATAAATGACTCTAAGGATTCACTCCCAAGTACCACGTTAAACTTAGGTTATATCTTATAAGATATGCACTATGGAACTCAATGCATAAATTATGCTTTTTTGTACTTTGGTGTATGTATGTGTGTGTGTTTCTTAGCAGTGGACTCTCCATCATTTAGTATGCCAAGGATGTCCTCTTAGTGCACTCTTGTATGTAATTGCTATGCATCTAATGCTTTGTTATATTGATCATCTTATGCATACCAATGCTTTGCATGGTTTAGAGATTCAGGAAACTAAACCCATGATGGTGCAAGCTTATGCTAATGCTTCTGTCTTCACTCCTTAAAATACTCAAAAGGATCTTTTGCAACTCATGAGTGCTTTGTCTCTATACGGTTTAGCTCCTAGCCTACAGGTCAATTTTCAACATTCTAAGTTGATACCTTTGGATGCTAAATATTGGTTTCATATTTTGTGGCCAAGGGAAATTGTTTTGGCCACTCAAATTGTTCATCATCTTTGATATCCCTTGGGATGGATGGTCACTTGCCACCAGCAAATGGATTGGGTACTTGAAAATCTTAAAAAGACATTGAAACATTGGAAATTATCTACTTGGCTGCTCCATGTTTGACTTTGAATTACTCAATCCATTTTGGTTGCCTACATACAATTCTATTTGCCATTGATGATGTTTGGCAAGAAGGATATTGCATGTTATATGTTTACTCTTATGGAGACCTTCTGGAAATCAAAACATGGTTGTAGGTGCATCAGATTGCAGTCAAACAGTGCCTCTATTCACAAAAAATGCATGGAGGTCTAAATATTATGAACGTTCATATACACATTTTAGCACATAAAGGCAAGATGATGCTGGAGCTTACACAGGGGAATCATCCTTGGGCTTCTATGATGTGTCACATGCTCTCAATGCTCATACTTATCCACTCATGCAAAGTGGCAACCTTCTCTATGGGATTATTTTTTTGCATACATAGATGGCAAAGATAAGGGTTATCCCTTTGTTTCCCACATGTTTTTGGACTAGAAGGAGATTCTCTCTCATCTTAATTGGCAAGGTCATGATTCTATAAATGGTAATTCCCTAAGGGTTGAGAGTTTGCATTGGTCAAAAGTGTTTTCTCCTCCATTGGCCTTGCAAGAGCCTTGACATTCTTATTTTATCAATTTTAAAAGGATTCGGATTGTTGATGATGTTCTTCAAGCAAGTGCTACCTTTCTATCTTTTCCTTCTGCACTTAAAAAATATGTTTGGGATCTGCATTATCGACCTTTAGGTAAGTACCTTACATAGATGCTTCAATATTTCATGTCGATTCCAAAACTTGAACTTCAATATCGTCTTAAGGATTGGGCTTAACACTACAAGAGATTGCTCACTCATCCTTTAATGTTGGCTCACATCATGATTGCTAAACTTTATAAGGTTTTGATGCCTTCACCTTGGATTTCAGATAGAGCGAATTAGCTTTGGTGTATGCATTGTGATGCTAGATGGTGGTAGAAAATAGTAAAGCGACTTTGTACTTCCAAAGTACCTCTTCGTTCAATAAGTTCTCTTCTAGCAGGGTTGATGCTTGATATCATTCCATTTGGTCAGCTATTAGCTCATAGACATATTGCTCCTATTTGTTGTAGATGTCGGGCTCCCAGGGAATCTTTGGTTCATCTTTTTTGGCAATGCCCTATCACTGATGACTTTTTTTATTTTTTGTAGCAATGCTTAAGGGCTCGCTTTCCTACAGCTTCCTTTGGGGGGGGGAAGTGGTTGTTTCGATCTCTTTTTCATGTGGGTTCATTATTGGGGGCTTTGGAGTCTTTGGAAAGATTGTAATCATAGAGTCATTCAAGATCCCACTTTCTCCAAGCCCTAGAGTGACAACGACAAAATGTACATGAAATAATATCAATCACCAAATAGATATAGGTTGCGCAAAGTCTTAAACTTTAGACGAGGTAAGGCTTCAATGAAAAGATCCACCACATTTTGATGTGTAGGGCAAAATGATTAGCTGAGCTCCCCTCCTTGACAGAATGATTTTGTGTGTGTGTGTGTGTGTGTGTGTGTGTGTGTGTGTGTGTGTGTGTGTGTGTGTGTGTGTGTGTGTGTGTGTACAGATACACATATATATACATCTCTCTCTCTCTCTCTCTCTCTCTCTCTATCTATCTATCTATCTATATATGTACACACACACACATATACATATTTATATATGTATGTATGTATGTATGTGTATGTATGTACATACGTATGTACGTACGTATGTATGTATGTATAACTTCATAAGACTAGAATATATCCAATGTTACAAATTAAAATATTCAATCAAGAACTTACAAACAAATTCAATAAGGTAGTTGTTGGGGCATATGCACCCTTACAAGATAAATCATTGAATTACAACTATAGCTGGCCACCACTTGGATGAAGATTCTTATAGAACTTGCATGTCCACTAAGGTAATAGAAAATAATACCTTCATAAGACTAGAATATATCCAATCTTATTAAAATTTTCAATCAAGAAATCAAAGACAAATTTGATAAGGTAGTTGCTAGGGCATACATAATCTCAAAAGATAAATCATTAAAGCGCAATACCTCATGAAAATCCTTATAGAGCTTGGATATCTACTAAGGTCATAAAAGTTATATACGTTCGTAAGGCTAGATTATATCCAATCTTAGAAATTAAAATTTTCAATCAATAACTCACAAACAAATTTGATAATATAGTTGCTCGTGCATATGCACCCTTAAAATATAAATCATTAAAACATAGCAACTGGCCACCACTTGGATGAAAATTCTTATAGAACTTGCATGTCTGCTAAGGTCAAAAAAACATATACCTTCATAAGGCTAGAATATATCCAATCTTACAAATTAAAATTTTCAATCAAGAAGTCATAAACAAATTTGATAAGGTAGCTACAGGGGCCCATGCACCCTCAAAAGGCAAATCGTTGAAGCACAATAGCTAGCCACCACTTGGATGAAAATTCTTATATAACTTTCATGTTCGCTAAGGTGAAAAAAAATATACATTCACAAGACTAGAATATATCCAATCTTAATTCAAATTTTCAAATAAGAACTCACAAACAAATGTGATAATAAGGTAGCTACTGAGGCATATGCACCCTCAAAAGATAAATCATTAAACCACAATAGCTAGGCACCACTAGGATCAAAATTTTTATAGAATGTGCATGTCCACAAAGGTTATAGAAAAATATACACTCATAAGACTAGAATATATCAAATGTTACAAATTACAATCACCAATCAAGAAATCATATACAATTTTGATAAGGTAGCTACACAAAACATAAATCATTGAAGCACATCAGTTGGCCACAACTTAGAAAGAAATTCTTATAGAACTTGATGTCCTCTAAGGTGATATAAAACTATACCTTCATAAGACTAGAATATATCTAATATTATGAATTAATAGTTTCAATCAAGAACTCATAGGCAAATTTGATAAGGTATCTCTATGTTTTTTGTACATGCATGAAACACAAGATTATGTGCCATGGCAAGGGTACTCTAACTATCACTAACAATTGGATTAGGCTCCTCTAATGATGCATATAGATGTGCCAAAAAATGTATCAACCAAACACATTCCACTGTGTTTGTAAAAGTTATCCTATACTCAGATTCATAAGATGAGGTAGGAACTGTCGTTTCTTACTTAGCTAAGAAATGCATGAAAGTATGGTAGAAACAATTACAACTGGTTGATTTCCTAGTATTAAAGTCAACAACCCAATCTAAGTTGTTGTAAGCATGTAAATGCAATTCCCCTCCCTGCCCTTGCCCCCTTTGGGTGGAATAGCAAAGCAAGAGACCGAGTACCTTGTAGGTATCTAAAGACATGCTTCACAGCATACCAATGTGACATGTTTAGGTTGTGCAAAAATCAACTTAACTTGCATGTTGCTTGCTAAATGTCTCACCGTGTATTCAACAAGTATATTAGGCATCCATAGCCTATAGCTATAAAAAGTGGCATCAAGTAGCTCACCGACATCATGCATGAATAGCTTAAGCCCTGGATCCATAGGAGTTGAAATATGCTTGCAATTCTAAAAATTGAACAATTCTAGAATTTCCCAATGTACTTAAACTACAATAAACAAATGCCTTTGTCATTTTTCTTGAATTGAATGCCCAAGTATTAATGTAGCAATCCCAAATCAGACATTTCAAATGTCCTATCTAATTCTACCATAAATTTGTGTAGCATTAGTAACCATTAGCAGCATGTCATCGACATACAAAGAAAAAATAAGCAAATCACCCCCTTCTTTCTTAGCATAGAAGGTGCTTTCATTTGGGATATTTTGCATAGCCTAATTCGTTAAAAAAGTTGTCAATCTTCACATACCAAGCTCTAGGAGCCTGCGTCAAGCCATGCAAGGCCTTATTTAACTTACAAACCTTGTATTCATTTTCGATACAACAATAACAATTGGGTTGACATGTAAGCCACCTCCAAGAGGTCCCAAATGAAAAATGTAGTCTTAATGTCCACTACATGGATATTCCATCCATAAGGCATAAACATAGCAATCAAACACATGATGATAGTCATACTAGAAGTTGGAGAATAGGTCTCATCATAATCTATGTCTCTTGTGTGCATATCCCTTTGCAACAAGATGAGTTTTGTATAGCCCTTTGCATAGCCCTTTTCTATTCCCCCTGATGGATAGATTGAGTCATGTATGAAAAAAAAGATACAACTCTTGAGTGTAGTAGAGACTAAGCTATGGGTCTAAAATAACTTCATCAATATTCAAAAGTTGTGATGCAATTGAGTCCTCATGACTTTTGCTATCATAGAATATCCTTTCATTCATGTACATTGAATCAAGCTCTCTTCTAAAAAATGAGACTTTTGCCTCATTACAAGCCTAATACATAGCTTTCAAAATATCCCAAGCACAATTTGAAGTGTGCAAGACTAAATATGAGGTATAATTAACTCTTCACTGAAGTGCAATCAAAGACAAAGCATGTGCATCACATGTCCCATCTCCTTTGCTCAGGGGTGACACTTGCAGGTGCTTGTGCTTGTTGTTTCCCATATCTTGGGCCAAAACCCTCCCCTTGCTATAGAGAAGTGCCTGGCACAATAGAAATAGGATGGGCTTTGTCACCAGTGACATAATTCCAAAGTCCTTTGGCTATCAAAACATTTCTAACCATAAAAATTCAGAGAGAATAGTTGGTGTCACCCAACTTATCCCCCTAGCAAGCACAACAAAAACATCAATTGGATTTTGAGTCAAGTTCACGTACTATGAACACATTGCACCAATACTTCCCTTGATAATGCATATTAAAAATAGTCCGCAAAAACCTCTTGTTAGGATTTGTGTTGCACACTTCCTATATGTGACCAAAGTAGCCAATTTTTTGCTCAACAAGGGATATACCCATAGACAATTGTATGCACCTAAAAAGCCAAACGACAATGGCATAAGGGCAAGGTAGATGGAAATAAAACTCCAAAAGCAAGCAAAAAATAAGTATGTGCTTACCAGTAATAATCCTCAAGAGTGGGCAACAAAAGGCCTCTAAAATCATTCAAATCAATGACTCAAAAACACTCCAAACAAAACACAACTCTTTCCTTAGTCAAACCTTGACTAGTTAAGAATTAAAAGATTGAATTTCACCTCTATTTTGAGAAAAACTATAAATTGCAAGACTATACTTGCACCAAAAAAGCCTCCAAAGTCACCCCTAAAATAGGACATATAGTTTGGGGGTCTAAAACGGGGACAAATCTCCTCTAAAAGTGGTATTTTTCAGCAAATGAGCTTGAGGGAGTGCAAAATAGCAACTAAAACCTTTAAAAACTAAGGCAACTGGCTCTAAAAACACCTCCAAGAGTGGTAAAAGTAAAAAATATAGGTATCGTAGTTAAGGGTAGCTCCAAAGTTCCATGTGGCCAATAAAATACAGGTTGACCAGCACAGTAACAGGCTACAAAACAGCACCAGAGGTGTCACCTATGTAGGGAAAGCTCACAAAAGAAGGTGGCCAGTAAAGGCCAAGAAAAAAACTCCCTTTTTTTCAAAAAATAGTTTTCTATTAAGTATGAAAGACCCTCCAAGAGGAAGCGCTCACTGGAAAAATAAATCATGACAAAACATGAGAAAATACATCCAAATAAAATCAACCTCATGTAAAAGATCGAGAAAATAACTAAGGTTGAGGCTAACACTGCCCATGCAACCCTATGGGGGCATCTTTAAGGAGAATGAGAGACCTCCCCATCTCTCCTAATAAAGGTTGCTCGTGAAGACCCTCCATAGACCTCCAAGTGGCTACCAAAGTGTATCGTGTAAATACAAGCCAATGTATGTGTTGGATGGACCTGGGAACCATCCAAGACCTCTATACATATGGATCTCCAAATATGCCATGCTGGTATGCTAGCCAGAATCTCCCACGAAGTATCTACTGAAGCATGAATAGAGTCTTGAATTTCACAACCAACTACTCAAAATCAGCTTCAAAATGTGACAATTTTCATTGAAATCAAGGTGCCCTACTGTAGAAGTGCTCCAAGAATACTCCAGATGGGAAAAAAATGGATGACCAATAGTTTGGAGGTGGTTTCCAAGGGTTAATTGCAGGGATGATTTTTTCATGTTAGTTTCATTAATAAGCGAAAGTTTTATATGGCTTGTGAAAGTTTATATGCTTTTATAAAAATAAAAGCTCAGTATATTCACCACAATTTGAAACTAAATTTTAAAAAAGAGCTAGGTTTAGCCTTTAACATTATAAAATTATAAATAAAGTCCATGAAAATTTGCCAAAGTTTTGCCCATAAGTGCTTTAGAAAGTGATTGTATGCAACATCCCATTGATTCAACTTTGAATGAACGTGTGTTTGTAATGAAAAATCAGCATGGGAGACCAAGAAAACTAATGAACCTTGGTCGAGGAAGACCAAGGAAGGTCCAACAAGTTATTGCAGCTTCGTACAACTCAAAGTGGAGGCTAGTGCACTTAGGGGAAGTTCTGTCATCGCTTGCTCCTATTCTCATTGCCATGTGGGAGTTCAGGAATAGTCTAGCATTTGGAATGTTTGGGTGCAATTTTGAAGCAAGTCAAAGGGATCCTAAAGGATCTGGGGTGGGTGTTAACTTTGAAAGATCTAGTGGTTAGCAAGAACCTCATTCTAGTTAGCTCATGGCTCAATGGCTAGCATGTGCTGCCCTTTTTTTAGCAAGGGCTGAGGACTTGTGGCCTATTTTTCTCAGATAGTTTTGTAACTGGTCTTTTCTTTTTGGGCTTGACCAACCCCCTTAATACAATAATGCCTTTTCAGTGGGGGAAAAAAGAATCCTCCGAAAGAGTTGCATGAAAATTTGACTCTTGTGATGTATGATTGAAATGGTGAGATTTACACCATAGGTTAATAAATCTTTTGCAGACAATTTAAGATTGGGAAGGGGAAGGGGGGAAATCTAAATTCAGGGAAAAAAAGGATTCCAAATGGCCATTTCCCCCAAATCTCAACGTTTCTCGCCCATCTTGTAATTTCTTGAGTAGTACTCGTAGCCCGACTTCTGATCACTCATCCATCTAACCTAGGTGAAAGGTCTTCGTTAGATGCTATGGTGCCCATCGATCTCCCTTATCTCAAGATGCCTGTTGCTGCCATGCCCTGAAATTAAAGCTTATGTTTGAGCATCAGACAATCGACAGACTACTAAAAAATCGACGGACCTGCAACATGAGTTTCAAGCTAACATTCAGGATAGATGAATTGTGACTATGCTAGCAAGTGCCTCAAAAGGAAAAGCAACATGTGTTTCTGGCATATTGCAATTCTCAAGGAGGATTCATATGGAGTTGATGGATTTGTTAATGAGCCAGGCCTTGGCACACGACTATCTATTGTATCAGGTTTGTGGTAGTGTGCATCCGTGCTTTCTCTTATGCTAAATGTTTGAATTCGTTGAAAAATGGGTTACATTCAACTTGAAGTTCCTTAAGGTAGATGTTTGGAGTGACGATTATACCTCTTGACAAGGGACTCGTCGGATGTGATCATAGTCTTTGAGAATGCTGCCTATGTGTAGGGTACTATGTGAATTCAAGAATGCTATACAACATGTAGCATCCAATGAAGGGAAAGCCTCAGGGAGAATCTTTAAGAAGTTCCAAATTTGAGTGCAGAGCGAACTCAGATGGAAGTTCTAATGGCATCTTGCTGTAATCTGTCCAAGTCACTCTGTGGACACGTCAATGCAAAATAGATTTGGCCTTCTGTTTGAGTCCTTAATTCAAGAAAAACGAGGCACAATAGAAGAACAATGCAAGCGGCAGCCACTTCGGAAGTATCAGATGTTCAGACTATTCCTCTCGATGCTGGAAAAATATGTGAAATAACGCAAGTCTCTAATCCTTGAGTACTTTTTTGTTGCCCAACTGAACGAGAGACATGATACTTTGCATACGTGAAATGATGGAGAGGGCTTTGTCAATGGTAGACACATTGAGGTATGCACTGTACAAGTTAAGGCAATCAATAAGAAGTGTGTGCAACTTAGATTCAAGCAAATTCGCTTGAATTGCAAAGCGAGATTTGGAAACGTAAGATTCCCAAGTACTCCACCAGTTATTTTGGTGCAAGGAGGGATTGCAAGGGAATCTAAGGCTCTTAGAATTGGCCATTTATGGCTACTACAGTCGCAAAAAGCTCCAAAGAAGAATTTGAAAGCCAATGTCAGTGTGCATCCTACGTCTCTTTGCACTCTCGTTCTCTGCTCAATGAAGAGGATTCTATGATGCAAATTTCTGCCACTTAAGCTTTTTTCAAGACTTCATCATTGTCGGCCGGATTGCCCCAACTCGATAGATCCTCGAAAGCTCGCTTTCTAGCAACTGCACTACAATGGGGTCCTAACCTCATGATAGGGACCGACTTCAAATGCACATCGCATCCGTTTGTTGTAGAGTTCAAATTGTGGGTAGCAGGAAGAGAGGAGCTTGCTAGGGAGGGGGCTGAGTACCGCAAGATTGTTGTAGCTCTCTCTTTCTCTCTCTGTGCTATCTCACGCAAGATGGTTGCATTGGGCACGTTCTCTCTCTCTCTCTCTCAAAATATTTGAATTATTTTGTTGAAGATGAAGCACAAGTCTCGCTATCAAAATCACTACTAATCTGGGGCCAAATCTATTTTGCATTGATCATCAGGTGTATTCAAGGCGTTCCAAAGCACTCAACCATTGCCCTTCAACAAACCCACCTCCATATTTGAAAGCGGGAATGGTTCCCTGACAATCGAGGCTCAAATTTGTAAGGTATTGCAAATCAATGTTTTCCTTTTGCGACCAGAATTAGTAGTGCCCAAATGGTCCTTGATTAATTCGTTGTATGTTAGCCAGAATTAATTGTAGCCATGCAACATTGAGAAACATTTTTGCTGCAAATCGCTTTCAAATCTAATTGACGGCTCCCTGCTAATTGAATCAACGACCTTTTTATAAGGCATGCCTTGTAGATGTGCACCTCACGGAAACAATTCCAAAGTTAATGGCTCATATCAATAGCACAAGGATGGGCGAAGAGGGGAAGCAATCCATCTGAGCTGTTTGATAAGGGAGATGTCATATGAGAAGATGGCAGTGTACTCATCGATGGTATCTTTCTTCCTTGTAAATGTTTGCAATTTGGAGGTATGTTGGTTCACAAATTGTAGGAAATGAAAACCTGGAAAAAGATTTCATAAAAGGTGGTTTATTACCTTTACTCTAAAGGCTTCTAAAACCTTAGAATTGTTTGTGTCATTTCCATCCAAAATAGTTAATGCTCATTCTTTTTTTCTCATGTTGGTCTGCCCTACTCTTTAGATTAATCATAAGAACTTATTGGAGTTTCTTCTAACTTTTAGTAAAGAGATCCTTTTTATTTTTTATAGAGTGAAAGATATGTAGAAGCATATTCTTTATTCTAAGATACACTGGGAGGTAAAGGAATTCTTATTTCCTAGCATAGGTAATAATTTTAGCATGGCTTTTGGTCGTTGGACTCTCTCTCTCTCTCTCTCTCTCTCTCATGCTAGCATTCACAAGCATTCTTGCTCTCTTTTTTATTTTTACATCTTCGTCTATTTTTTAAATTTTATTTTAAAGACTTGTGACAATTGTGAAAATTTTTTAGTATGATTTGAAAATTATGAGAGATGTACTTTCTTGGTTATTGGAGAAACAAAAAGTTGTAAAGAAGATTGGACAAGGATTCTAGGAGTTGAAGAGAATATCTTGTTTTTGTTTTGACTTACCTTTGGAATATAAACATTTTTTTCTCTCTTGTTTCTTGTTGGAGTTCTTAGCATATGGTGAAATTTTATTTTATTTTTAAAATAATTGTATAAATATAATGAAATTATATTCATTATGTTAATATGCATAGTGAAATTGTATTTTAAAAATGATGATTTCATTACACAATGAATCTTATTTGTATAGTGAAATTGTATTTAAAAAATGGTGATTTCAATACATAGTGAATCTTATTTGCTATATTGGCTAAATATTTATATGGTGTAAGCTTTCTCTTGGAATCCTAGGTGCTAATATGAGATCCCTAGCTTTGCTTGGATGCATATCTATGGTCCTATCCTCGTTTTCTTTCTTATTACGCATGTTCCTATTAGAAAATTTTAATGACATTGTTAATAAGCTTGGGTAAAGTAGCTACCCATTTCCACAAGCCCAAACACCTACAAGAGTTGCTAATAATGGCACGCCATTATGGGGTCTTACAGGATCTATTTTCCTTCTTCATCTTATTAGCTCTCTTTTGCAGTTATGGTGTCAACTTCTTATCATAGATTTTTCCTTTGACTTGGTTAGAGCACCCTTGATAATTTGGACTCCTATAAATTAAGACTTTTATTATTTAAATTCTATGGATGTCTAGTGGTGCAAATAATTTTACTTTTCTAGGATATAAAGAAAAGAAAAGAAGGCCAATGGAATAAGATTCCAAAAATTTTACACTTAAGAAATGTCCTAATTTTTTCAGCGACTATAGCTTCCTAGCAGATTCTCTTTTTCAAGATTGATAAGTATATGCAAGTGGGGCAAGTTTGATATGTTAAGAGAGAAATTTCTCTCTTAAAAACTCTTACTAAAATTTCTTGCTTGGGAATCATACACTTGCACTAAAACAAAAAGAAAGGAAACTTCAGTTCCTTTTGGGTAGTTATGGGGAATCTCTCTCTCTCTCTCTCTCTCTCTCTCTCTCTCTCTCTCACACACACACACACACACACACACATAGATAAATATTTCCTTAGTTATTCTCTTTATTTAGATAAATATTGAATTACAGTAATCCATGGTTGTAAATGGTTAAAATTTTTTGTAGAAAGTATATCTAGTACTATATAAATAAAAATACACACACATGTGCATGTGCATGTGCACTCACATACACACACATAGAACCAAGATGTGCAAAAGATGTTTTATGTATCTTCATATTAATATATAAATAGATAATTTTATATATATATATATGATTTTATTATGTTATATGTTTATAAATTTATATATATAAAGGTACAATTATTTATGTATTTGTTTAATTTGATCATTTGATTATATAAAGTCACGTTTTTCTTAAAACTGATCAATGACTATTCAGTATCGACGTAGTGTTGTATTTGGCCTTTTGGCACAATACGTTTGCTTGATTTGTCATGTAATATTTGAGTTATCTTTCGGGCCATGAATTTGTATAGTGCTTATCTCTTTGCACTAGGTCGTACCACTCGACTGTAGGGGCAGTTTGATAAGTAAGTCTACATTTCGACACTTGGTCGTAATACTTGACCTTCAATGTCGCTATAAAGACTCCTTCCTTTGTTGTTGAAACTAGCTCAGCACTTGATTGTACAATTCGGTTGCATGTGTTGTTCACCAATCTTAGAAGGGTAATATGATTCAACATTTGGTCGTTTATTCAGCTTGTGGTATTGTCTTCTTAAATACATATTCTATAAAATAACTAGTCTTCAATACTTGGTCGGTCATTTGGCTTTCGGTGTCATTGTAGCTTACATCATAGAATAAGTATTTAGCCTTTGATATGTGGTTGTTTATTTGGCTTACGGTGTCATCATAGCTTGTCACAAAATATAGTTATTTAATATTCAACACTTGGTCGTTTATTTAGCTTTAGGTGTTGTATTTTATCGTTGTTAATTGTTATTATCCAAGTTTTGACACTTGGTCATTTATTCGACTTTCGGTGTCATTGTAGCTTGGATATGAAATGGTTGCATATGTTGTTTACTTTAAAATGCTTTTTAGTATGATTTAGATGTATGAGTTGTAATTTCATTGCGTTGAAGTAAAGTTGAAATAAATAAGTTCTATAAAGATAGACTTTCTCATAACCATTCATATGAGATTAAAATGTGTCACATGGTAGTAGTGAAGATAGATCTCTATCCCTTTTCTTAATCCCCACCCAATGCTTGGCCAAGGGATTGGTTCCTGGTCCCTACGTCCACAAGGTGATGGGACTAGATGGGATTACTTCTAAGGTCAGGTTCCTAGCCTCTTTCAAAGAGAGATAATGGCCTTTTTCATTCCTACATAAGAAGCATGTCTGTTTGATTTAAAGTTCACTCTATGCATTCACATAGTCACAACTCCTTCTCATATGCATTATGTTGCAATAAAGCTGAAAATTAAATTGAGTTTGATTTAAAGTTCACTCTAATTCACATAGTGCATTGACTTAGTTAGAGGGATAGACTTTTCCATAACCATCCACATGAGGTTCAAATATGCCACATGGTAGTAGTGAAGATAGATCTCTATCCCTTCACTTAAGCCCCACCCAGTGCTTGGCCAAGGGATTGGTTCTTGGCCCGTATGCCCACAAGGCAATGGGACTAGATGGGACCACTTCTAAGGTCAAGTTCTTGGACTCTTTTGAGGAGAGAGGTAAGTGCCTTTTTTATTTCTACATAAGAAGCATGTCTATTTGATTTAAAGTCTACTTTATCCATTCACATAGTCACAATCCCCCCCTCATATGCGTTATGTTGAAATAAAGTTGAAAATTAAGTTGAGTTTTATATTTAAAGTCCACTCTATGCATTCACATAGTCACAACTCCCCTCATATGCATTGCATTGAAATAAAGCTGACAACTAAATGCTAAGTCCATTTTTTTCTACATACATTTTATATCATGTACTATTTGTTGTATTCCATAAGTTTTATTAACACATTGTATCATGTACTATACGTTGTATCATGTGCTACATGCTATCAACACACGGATTTTGTATATGCAAAAATTATATTTGATTTTAAAATTATACATAGTTTTTTCTTCAAGATGAAAGGTTCTGTTGACTCTAAGCATAAATGTTCATTAACATTGAACCAATGCAAGCAACTTAACCAAGTACTTCGAGAGCAAATGCTAGAGCAAATAATAGCATGCATGAGAGACAAATGGAGATCATAATAGAGAGCACTGAAAGTTTGAGTGATTTTAAGACCAAGGTTATACAAGACACGAAGGGGATGCTAGAATAATATGCTCAGACCCATGAGGTTGCTAGCATTGTCAAATTGGGATTCTGATGCATTGCTTTAAGTTGAATCCCAAATTGGTGATGTTCACACACGGTTCAAGCAAACATGTTCTACAAGACAAGGATTTGTCAATGATGTCAGTGCATTGCAGATGGAAACATGGGATGCATTGTGGGCTATACATAAAAGTAAGGTCCTACGATTTGATAAGAAGAACCCTTTGAATTGAGAGTTGGGAGAAGAAGTCAGCCTTAAAGTTTGGCATGGTAGAGGAGTGAGCTGAGCGAGGTGAGGAAGTGGGCATAGTGGTCTTGAAAGAAAAGGTGCTTGGAAGTGAAATACAAAAGCTACAACAATGAGCTAGTCACATAAGAAATTGTGACATACACGATAGATCAAGAGATCTTTCTAGGTGAAAGGATTGGATATGGAAGTGTCTATTGAATCCGTCTCAAAGGATCTCCTAGTTTATTACAACATGTGGTATGCTTGCAATTAGTACATGGGTATTACTGGTGCTCATAGACGAGAAGCATGAAGAGAAGGGGTGATGGATGCAATCAAAGGCTTTGGAGATGTGGTGCAAAAAATTAACTTCTTTTGTGCCAACGTGCACCATTTAATCCATGCTCTTCTAGCTGGAGTAGCACGCTTGCATAAGGCCCAATAATTCCATACAGACTTACATCATGGCAACATCTTGCTTGATTTTGTTGGGATATCTCAAGGTGTATGCCTCAGGCACACCTTATGTTTCTATGTGTGAGTGCTAGAGGCACAGTTAGGTGCCCACAAGCACAGTTAGGTGGTGGAAAAGCCACATAGGATGATTGAGTGAATCTAGGAGCAGATTGAGGAGATGATTGTGGAGCTTTGAGGTCATCAGTGATGTTAGTGACCTTGTATGAGGTGCCTACTTAAGGACCTCTTTCTTCTTCATTCTATGTGCAAGTATTCTGATTTTGTGTCCACTCTACTCTTTCCTTTCAGTGTTCCAACATGGTATCAGAGCCATTTGATCCTCCTTGAGCCCATTTTTGCCACATCATCATCATCTTCTTCTTCTTCTTCTTCACCATCTCTCCCTCTTCTTCCAAAAACTTGGTTAAGCTTGTTCTCCTCCAATTCTCACTCATTTCCCACGCCCTTCCAGCTGAAGATCCACCTAGTTGGGGCGCACTCTTGGTGGCAAGCAATCGACGAATCATTGCGTCTGCTCATCGCCATTGCAGGAAAATCGTCGAAGTTCTCTGCTGCAAGTTCTCTACGCCTGCTCTGTCTTTGCCTAATTCCTTCCAGGGCAAGCTTCTCCATACCTAGAGCTACCTTGTGCTGAAATCTGAGCAGCAATGGCTGCATATTGAAGGAGAAAACAGAGAAAAACCAGTCGACTTTGTTCAAGAAGGTGAAGGCGACCTGACGCATATTTTCACCTCTTCTTCCCAGAGGATCTACTGTGGTATACCAGCTTTCTTTTGCTTCAGAAAGCCCCCTTTCTTTTGCTTTGAAGAGTGTGATATGAGCCCTCCAAGTTCAGCTCTCTAGTTTTGACAGTTTTGACATACTTTTGAAAATGATGCTACATAAAATGCTACTCTAGCATTTCTAGTCTTTTGAAGTTTTCAATAACTTCACTACAAGTGTTGCTTCAGTTTTGTTTTGACTTGCTAGACCTGGTTGTGATTGGAAAGTGTTTATTTCATTCACTTCTATGAAGCATGCAAAAAGTAGCATCATTGTTTGAAAACTAGTCACTACTATTTGCTACATCAAGTGCCTATACTTTGGAAGTATTTCAGTTCTTTTTGCCTTGTAAGAGAGATAAACACTACCCAATATCTGGGTTAGACCCTCTCATGGCTACTTTATATAATCTTGAGAAGTTCAATGGAAAGGGCTTCCATACATGGCAAATGAAGGTAAAATTTGCATTGATGCGGGAGAACTTATGGGGACTTGTCAAACCTACTCCTACCGCTTCTTCTACGGCCTCAAATGCTGGAGAATCTTCAGCTCCGACACGACTGGCAAGGGATCCAGCAAGAGAAGAAAAAGCATATGGTATAATTGCTTTAGCTTTGGGTGATGATTACATACATCATATATCTGACTTGGAGTCTCCATCGAAAGCATGGCAGAAGCTAGATTTGATTTTTGGTGCAAGCTCTCACATATCTAAACTATCACTTAAAATCTCTTTCTTTGAATTAAAGATGGCAAGTGATACTACTTTAGCTGCTCATGTCAACTATATGCGGAGTCTTATGACTCAGTTAGCTTCTATCAACTCTCCTATCACCCCTGATGATGCTATGGCAGTACTACTTAAGAGTATGCCTGAAAGTTTTGATCACATTGTAAGCACTTTGAAAAATCTTCCCAATCCAAACCTTGAAGGCATTATCTCAGCTCTCCAAGAAGAAGAAAGACATATGGAGTTAAGGAAAGGCAATGACACTGCTTATGTTATGAAATTCCAGAAGGGCAAGTATTCTCCTTGCAATCACTGTGGAAAGACAAATCACCTTTCAAAGGACTGCTTCAAAGTTAATCCATGCAAGCACTGTGGCAAAAACAACCATAGTGAGAAGTTTTGCAAAGCCAAAGCAAAGACAGAAAATGCAAATCTACTTACAGTGAATGAGCCTCCACAAGATGAGGCATCCTTTGAAGATTATGCATTTTAACTCATCTCTATGTATGCTCCAGATCTCTCTTTTTATGTCAAGGTACTCAGCCTGGATAGTCCTCCAAAATGAATGAAAATAAACTATTGTGTTTTGTGTGTTTTGTAAACACCTCTGGTCACCTTATGATGTAGGCCATGTGTATGTTTTGTTCCATGGTACCTCCTACAGACATTGTGTGCATGTACATGTAGGGGAGATAACCATTGAAAGGTCTGTTTGTATCCCTTTCTGTTTACCTTACACCCAAGGGAACTCTTGCTAGCATGAGAACCTAGCCATAGATTTATCCTTGACCACCATGAGATGGCATGAGAAACTATGAGACTAGATGTATCCTTGACATAGCCTGAGGCATTTCCTTGAGGGGGGGTTTGTTGGGATATCTCAAAGTGTATGCCTCAGGCACACCTTATGTTTCTATGTGTGAGTGCTAGAGGCACAGTTAGGTGCCCACAAGCACAGTTAGGTGGTGGAAAAGCCACATAGGATGATTGAGTGAATCTAGGAGCAGATTGAGGAGATGATTGTGGAGCTTTGAGGTCATCAGTGATGTCAGTGATCGTGTATGAGGTGCCTACTTAAGGACCTCTTTCTTCTTCATTCTATGTGCAAGTATTCTGATTTTGTGTCCACTCTACTCTTTCCTTTCAGTGTTCCAACAGATTTTACTCCAAATGGTGTATGTTGAGTTGGAATCATTACTTGGGGAATGGCACAAGACATTTCTGAGGATTGTAGAAAGACCTTCAAAAGGATGAAGCTTTATTCGCAATCTTTCCTTTTTGGATAAGTCATGCACCAGCAAAGCAATTCAATGGAAAATGTTCAAATGCAAGGTTCTATGGTTTGGCTTTGGAATGAGCTCTCCTAGAGCACATTCCTACAAGATAACATTTTTGAGTACTTCAAGCCTGCAAATTTATGTCAAATGTTTATTCTTGGCTCAATTGAGGATGAAAGATGTTTCATTACTCTAGGTTACTTGAAGAATAAGCTTTGCAATAAGCTGGGTGAGAACTTAGATCTTAGCTTGAGATTGTACTCTTATTTGTATGATGTTAGTAGCTTTCCATATGATAGAGCATTAGCACTATGAAAGTCAAGTTATAGAAGGAAAGGCTATAATTAGCTTTTTGGACTATTCGAACTCGACTTTGAGAACTTTCTTTACAATGTATTTAAAGATATTCATTACCCTTGAAGGATTCTATGCCTTGTATACTTTATAAATACTCGCTATTCTTGTCTTGTTGGATTTTAAAGAGAAAAAAGAGGTATATTTTGTTATTATTAGTTTTAAATGTTGGCTAATTCATGTCTTTTTAGATTGTGACATAGAAAAGAGAGGTAAGCACTGTGGAAGTCAAGTTGTAAAAGGAAAGGATATAATTAGCTTCTTGGATTATTTGAACTTGACTTTGAGAACTTTCTTTGCAATGTATTTGAAGGATATTCATTATCCTTGAAACAATTTATACTTTGCATACTCTATAAATGCTAGCTATCTCATGTCGTAGTAGATTGTGAAATAGAAAAAGAGGTAGATTTTGATATTATTAGTTTTAAATGTTGGCTATTTTTATTGTGAAATAAAAAAAGAGAGAGCTTTTTATATTATTAGTTTCTAACATATTTGGGACCAATGAAAGTTTTTAAAATGCTCTAGAATATTTTGTCCAAAAAAAAAAAGAAATTAAAATTCGCCAATGGTTTGAAACTTTAAAAAATAATATATGAAAAATTTCGCCAGTATATTATAATACTATATTACTATACCTTCGATAAAAACATCCTTGGTTAATTGGAATTCTTTGCGATGAAAGGTGTGGAGAGTGATGTGGAAGCAAGGGGTTGCCTACTTTCATACCAAATGTTGGAAATGGAGCAAGAGTTCAAGGAGAACATGAAGCTAAAGAAAGTTGAAACGAGATTGCAGCCACAACAAAGAGGGAGAAAACTAGGGTGCTCATAGAAATAAACCCTTAGATGGACCCTAAACTAGGTCAACATACATGTGTTCACTAATTCAATAAAGAAAGAAAGAAAGAAGAAGAATGTATGAACGTCTTCTAGAGGCCTCGTGGGCCTAAGACAAAGTACAATCAAAAAAGTAACTCATACAACCATTGTGGATTGAGGCAAAGGGCTTCCTAAGGCCCTTGATGAGTGCTATACTAATAATCTCAAAAAACTTAAAACTCAAAACGACTACTCAAAATACATATCTACGTACCATGGTGGCTCTCTGCTAGGATGTAAGATGTCTTGCATCTATGTCTGTGGAGTCATGTCTTGTTGTTGCTTGGGGTGTGGTCTCCCTAATCTTTGTATCTAGTGGGCCATATCAAGAGTGACACCTTGGTTCGAACGATCTCCTTTGGGGAGAGCTTAGATAGGTTGAACCTCTTGAACGATCTCCTCTGTGTAGAGCTAAGATAGGTTGAACCTCCATCGCATGTGCTCTAGCCACCCTCTGCATCGTGCATGTCTCTGTGTCTCTGGCTCATCAATCGCTTTGTGTCTCTTTATGCTGATCTACTCAGCTCTCATGTCAGCTACCTCCTCCTCCTCTACTCCACCATGTCCCAAGACTAACTCAAATGCATAGAAATCAGTGACATGTCACTGGGCCCAATCTATCTCTATCTCCTATGGTAGTATCACCTCCTATTGTCTGACCTATTGCAATAGCGGCGGCACATCTCCATCAAATAGAGACCATTGCTAATTCGCTCATGGAAGTGGATAACTAGGAGAGTGACTAGAACCCATGCCCTGTCTTGAAAGTGACATTGGTACCATCCTCAGATATAGTAGACTAGGCAGATACATAAGAAATACTCCTCCATCTCCAACTACCAATGTGCATAGTTTGCGTGCATGTGGCTCTCTATGCCTCGATCCTCAACTGATGGGATGAGACCCGTATCTTATCGATGGCAATCCTTAATGCATGTGAGATTTGTCTATCCTCCAGACACGAGAGTTTGATAATCACTCCATTCTCTTACTCTCCAAAGTGCTCATAGTAGAACTAGATCTTGTTGGGGATATCCTACCCCCCCCCCCAAGTCTGTGATATAGGGAGTTGGAGTATATCCAATCGTATGATACGGTTGATTTCGTCTCGGAGGACCTGGAGGGGCAAGCCATCCAAATTGGATGACTCTAATTTGATAATCTCAGCCAGGCAAAGTCCAAACCTAGTGGACTTCTATCACGATCTGAAAGATGGCTTCAATCAGGAGAGGTGTCATAACGAAAATTTCCTATACGATCCAATGGAGGATTGAGGGTTGACTCTAAATCATCCTAGACTCCATAATCACCTGTAGCCTCTCAAACATCTACCAATCCATTACCGATAGATCACCCCCCTAGAAGGGTGTTCCATACATGGTTGTCGGCCTTACAAGTGTCTGAAATATACCTTTGTAAAACTATAATATATCCAATCATACAAATTCAAATTTTTGTTCTTCTAAAGTCCAAAATTCTACAATGAAAATAAAAGAGGAAAATGAAAGAGAAGAAAAATGAGCTAACCCCCCAAAAAAATGTAGACATACCTAGCAAGCAAAGCAATGTCCTCATTAGTGTCCAAGCATAAGCACATACAATGTCCTCATTAGTGTCCAAGCATAAGCAGATACTGTGTGTCTAAAGGCCTGTAGTGTCTTTTGGGCAAACTCAGCGCTTGCTAAAATACATCAATTAAATAAAAGGGAAAGATAACAAGACATAAAGAAGAAATGAAGAAGTAGACTAAGTAAAAATAAACAACAAATCAAGAAACAAAAGAGACCAAAAAAAAAAAGAAATAAAATCTCTCTCTCTCTCTCTCTCTCTCATTTATGTATGAAAGGAAGAATGGTAGAATAAATGAGTTATTTAAAACATTAAAAACTTAAGAAATCACTTACACTTATGTACCACTTCGTACAATGATGCAATATTAAATTCCATACTTAGCACATGCATACTCAATTTAATTCTTTTTAAAGTCTTTTTTCAAAACTAAAAGAAAAACATGTTGTTTAGCTGATACACAATGGATAAAAAGCTTCATATCTAAGATTGTGCATACATTTTTAATTCTTTTTCCTTGATTGTACCTCTTGTGTGTTAGAAAAGTGATCAAATTACTACCTTGAGTGATAAAAGATTCCTTGCAAAAAAGGCCAAAAAAACTTTTGAATTGGGAAGAAACAACTCCATATTTTGCCAAATCAGAAATGTTTGAGTCAATGTGAGGCATTTTATTATGTGTAGTCTGCTATATAGGTTGTTGACATTTCTTATATATATCAACCTCTAATCCTATAGCAAATTGAGAGATTATAAGATCCAAGAAAATGCAAGACTCTCCTCTAAAGTGAAGTTAAGCTCACAAGAGTCATGAGGATAGATTCCTTCTCCAAAAGCACAGGTGTCTTTATACATAAAGTCTTGAAAGTCAAGAACATCTAGTACAAATAAATCATCTATAAAATGCCAACTTGGCTAAGCTTGTGTAAAATGATACGATAAGTATTGATAGAGATAATACGTTGCATAAACTCAATTTCATAAGTAAAGAGATAAAGTTTGCTAAAAAGACACCACAATTAGTGCCCATAGGGATTCCTATAATTTGGTAAAACAAAGAATCACCTATTGTGATGTAAAGATTATCTAAAAGAAAATATATTCAAGTGCAAATCTTCAACATATACGACTTTATGTATCTTTCCTTTATAAAATCAATGTCCTGATGTTTATTGCTTTGCCATAGAAAGTCAAAACATTAAGCTTGTTTTTCAACTTCTAGCACTCTGCATCTGTCTTTGTCAAATCTCACAAGTGTATCAAATAGCCACCCCTTCACTGAGGGGTCCTAGAATTGTGCATGGAAGCATTATCGCTCTAGTCGAGCCAGAGCTCCCTGTCCTCATGTAAGTCTTGCCCTAACTGCATGGATCATCATGGAAACTAGCATCGTGTAAACTGCCTCTAGATAGGTGTATGACTGCATGATCTCAATTGGCTAGCCTCGATAAGTGAAGCTATGTCGATAAAGTACTACTCATGAGGTGTTGATGATCATAACCTTAGTGTTGCCAAGATTGACCGTCAGATCTCTCTCTGCACAACACCTATAGAGCCTCTAGGTGTCTTTGTAGACCAGCTGCTGAAGAGCATATGAAGACTATGCCACCTATAGTATCTGTATCATCACATCAATAAGCAAGGATTGCTCTCCTCCTAGGTGAGCAAAGAAAGTTGTGATATCATCAATGTAGAGCCCAATAGTATTGATGAGAGGGGGCATCTTTGTTTCACTCCGATCGTGCTCTTAATCTAGGGGCATACACTCTCTCTCTCTAACTAAGTCACATAAACTCATCGCCCCCTAGATCATGGGATCTAAATCTCATGGAGTCTCCTAATCATGCAAGCTCATAGGACTATGTAAAAGGCCTTCCGAAAGTGTACAACGCAAGCGTAGAGTTTTTGAAATCTCGATCTCGCCTTCTCAAGGACAACTTGTAGGGTGAAGATGTGGTCAAGTACACTTGGTGAGAGTGCATGCAAAAAAAGTATGGGCACAAATAAAAGCCTTCGATTTAGAGTTGGTAGCGATGGGAGAGAGCTCCCCCCTATCCTTCCCCCTTCCTCTAATAGCCATACTCCTCTAAGGACACATCTACTTCTAGAGGGTCATGGGAGTGCGCATCCCTTCACAAAATGATTTGCTAGATTCAAGGGTGCCTTTCCCAAGATTTCTTTTTATCCCTTTCGATTAGGAAAAAGAGTTTAGCTAGCCGATGTGCTTTTCTCTTTTGCCTTGATGGACTCCTCTCTGTTCATGGTTTTCAAGTCGAGCCAAGCGACAAGCTTAAGACAAACAACTGAAGAGACCAATTCAAAGGACAAGGAGTGTGCAGTTGAGGATTCTTCAACCGATAAGAAATAGCAAGCTATGCAAAAGCGTTTGTCAATGATGCAGAAGCGTTTCAGGGCCACTCTAGCTTTTAGCAAACATACAATCATTTGAGATGACTTTGACTCTTGGTCGTGTTTTCAAAACTAGATCAAGCAGTTTGTTTAGCTTTAATTTTTTCACATTGCTTCTCGTTTGCAATTTGTGTGCTCACCCCATTCAGTTGAAGGGAGGGAGTGTTGGTTGAACTCTACATGGGGTAACATCCTTATCAAAGGTTTCGAAAACCCTCAATCGGATTGGTGGCTTAACGTAGAAACAACACTTTGATTGGGGCCACGTGATAGGCTCAATGATTGGAGAGACTCTCACATGGTCCAATCAAAGCAAGGAGGTGACCATTTTAGTGATTCCTTGGCTCCTATAAGTTGAGACTGGAGGTGTTCACTATTTTTTTTGCCCATGCCACGAGCCTGAACTGTCTCTCTTGATTCATGACTCTAGTTGTCTCTAGCAACTAGTAGTAGAAAGAAATGATCTTTGGGTTTGTAGGATTCTTAATCGAAACTATGTTTGTTACCAACAACAAACCTGATAAAATTTGAGGTTTGATAATATAGCCTTTTCGGGTCAATACAATCTTGCCATGTGACGGTTTCATGAGAGATGATAGTGTGAGCATTTTCAATTATTGAAGTTATATCATTTCATGTGAAATTGTTTTGCTATCAACAATCATGTCAATTGTATCAATAGATGATGTATTCAGTTTACTAGTAGACCTACAGGTACACTTTTCAACTTTATTAGTATTATCCGAAAAGGAGTGCTTTATTGGAGAGTTAATACTACTTATGAAAAATTTCTCCATGTATTTGTTTTGTATTTCTTGGAAAAGCCACGTTGCTCAAGTTGAAGGTTAAGTAGTTTTTTTCGCGAGCTTTCGTGCATGTTTTTTTGTCCCGAAAAATGCTTTGCATTAGTAAAAAGTTCACTTGATTTAAATTAGACGTGAGCCTAGAATGAAACTAATACCGTTCGTTAGGGATTCATCTCATTCAATCACGTTACGTGTGTGTTTCCTCGCAAATCAGTCATGTCTTTCCATCCTGAGCATATTCGTTTGATTGATTCCACAAACAAATTGAAGCTCACATAAAAACAACCCGTTGAAACTGGCATACATTCTTTAGGGCTGCTCAAAGAGTTGAATTAAATTAACTTGAAAGAGACCCCATGATACAACTTTGATATTTCAAATATTTATAAACTTGCAGAACAGACAGTAACAAAAATGTATAGCTTTCCGTAATACTTGACCTATAAATACTTGTAATTGAAAGGCTTGTGAACGAGCATACAAGGGTTGATACCGTGAAATAATCGGTTTTTAGCAAGATCTTTTAAGCACTTTAAAAGATTGTTACATAAGCATGAATGGCATATGAAACCAAAATATAGTTGTGTTCATATTAGAGGAAACAATGCATATTCTGCATAGAACAGATTCCAGATGAAGCGATAATATGCAGCAATTGCATCCTGCAAAAACATTTCTCAGTAAGAAAATCTTGATAGGAGTTTTTGATCAGGAATGCATTCACAGATTACCTAGTGGTGAAAAGAACCCTTCTCAAAACATCTGGAATTGTCACGAATTGTGACTAACAATCTGGGCGCTACTGACTCACCTTTGTGTACTTTGAAGCGTCCAACAGCCACGTCTGCCACAAACAGAAATTCCACTATTGAAATCAGAATGTAATTCTACGAGAATTCTTTGACCACTATTTCAATGCCTAAAGGCAGGTCTGTTTTGCCTGTACATTGATTTCACGTAGTAAAAGGATATTCTTGCAGAAAACACTCATTTCACAACATAGGTCACGCTTAATAAGTTCAACGATATACATACATTCAAAGCAAATACACCAGCATTATTTAGGGGGGAAATATGCATGACACCAATCCCAACAATTAATACAATTGAAAACCATCACGTTTTGTCAAAATATACAAATTTTCTAGACCATTATTCCCATAATATGCTGCTGACAGGAAGGAAGCCTGGTGGTTTTGGAAGGGTGCGTATAAACTCAATGGTAATAAAACCAAACCTGATAGGTCAGAGCTGCAGCCAGAGTTGCATGACCAATTACCATGACTCCCGTTCTGAAAGCCTACACAACACCATTTTAAAAAGCTTCTTTTATTGAAGACCGCATTTTCAGTTCTGTTTGAATACCATGAAGTGAAAAAACAGTATTCTTTTCATGGAAATTCTAATTTTACATCACTGAAGCACTGTACTTAGCTATATCAAAGGTGAAAACATCAAAACAATTTTGTAAGGACAATATCCAATATATGGTTCAGCCATAACTGGACTGAGATTGGATTTTCTAGCTACCGTAGTCACTAGCAGTTCTCATATACTGAAAGTACATCTAAACGTGAAATAATATGCTTGACAGTTTCTCCTGATATCAATTAGATGGGCAAAGATCAGAGCATTAAAAAGAGCCCCCAAAAAAAAAAAAAAAGCCACAGAATCGATACATAGTATATGCATACATGATGTAGTAACTTCACAAGCTCATAGCTGCATACTTAAATTCCTGAAGTGAAGGTGGAAGATAGCATCCCAGCCTGCATAAGACTTCAGAGTTGCTGAAGCTGCATTGTTCATTTTTTTTCCAATACATGACGTTTAACTAGAGTGATTTCACACATGCACGTTCCAAGCTGTAGCATGATGACGGTTAATTTGAAGTTCTCAACGTAACGTCAAAATATGAAATCAACAATAGAAGATGTTAAAACCATTCCTTCTAGTGAATGTGTGATGCAAGCTCAATGGTTTCATGACACATAGCTTCCGACTTGTATTGAATGATGCGCTTCTCCATCCATTCCACTGACATGGTACTATCCTGTTCCTGTTCCTGTTCTATCTCCTCTATGCACCATACATCATGTAAGAGTTTGCAATGGAGACACAGTGATGACAACTATGTGTCTTCCCCAAGAAGCCATTCTCAAAGCAGTGCTTTTGTAGAAGAGGCTGAGCTAGAAGGGGGAAGAAGGGGTGAGAGAGAGAGAGAGAGAGAGAGAGACTATATGATATGATATTTATTAATGGCCATTGGAGCCCCAACAGGATCTATAGGACAAAGGTGAATCCCTGAAAAAAATTACATGTTGCAGCTCTCAAAATAGCTGTCAACAACGAAAGGTTAATGTGTTTGCGTCACTGAGCACGGTTGCAAGCATGTGGGCCTAAGACTTTACTGCGATCTGCTAATACCTCGTTGATGTAAGCTCCTATCCTCTTTAGTGACTGGTCGACGAGCATGTGCAAGTTCCTGTGTGTGGACATCTATATTTTGTATTTCCCTTTGATGTGACAAAATATGAAGAGGGGAGAAGAGAAGAGTGGAGATGAGGAGAGACGGCATAGCTAGAGAGCACACCACAAATGACTAACTGTACACTAGATTTAGTTGAAAATGTAGAATATATACAAACCCATTTAGGGTTAGGGTTAGGATTAGGGAATCTAACCCTTTCTTTTATAGCACTCTATAAGGTTAGTGCTATGCACATATGATCACATGATGGGCAACACCACAAATGACTAATTGTACACTAGATTTAGTTGAAAATGTAGAATATATACAAACCCATTTAGGGTTAGGTTAGGGAATCTGACCTAACCCTTTCTTTTATAGCACTCTATAAGGTTAGTGCTATGCACATATAATCACATGATGGTACTATGCACACGTGATCACATGATGTTGAGCATGAACTCTCAACAGCTTCCCTTAAGATCAACATCATGAAGTAAGCCTTCCCTTAAGATGATGATTCTGGAGAATCGAAGAAGGACTGAGCATTACATTCCATCACACCCCTTTGATGGAAATGTCTTTCCTTTGCGTCAAACCAAGAGCTAGTCGGTGTTTCTCGAAAAGCTCTTTACCGAGTGGTTTGGTAAAGATGTCTGCAACATTCTCTTTGCTATCACAATGCTACAGTGTGATGCCACCAAGTAACACTCTTTCTCTTATGAAGTGCTCTCTGACATCAATGTGCCTTGTCCTGGAGTGATATTCTTGGCCAATGCTTGAGCCGATTGATTATCACAGTATATTGTTGTTGGCTTGACTCATCAAAGTAATCTGTTTCTGACAATAGTCTTTTGAGCCATATAGCCTCACATGCACCTGTAGTGAGTGCCCTATATTCTGCTTCAATCGAAGACAAAGAAACACTTGGCTGTTTGTTTGACAAAGTAATCTGTTTCTGACAATAGTCTTTTGAGCCATATAGCCTCACATGCACCTGTAGTGAGTACCCTATATTCTGCTTCAATCGAAGACAAAGAAACAATTGGTTGTTTGTTTGACAACCATGATATAGCACCTTGACCAAGGAAAAATGCATAAATGCATATCCCTGTCTCGATCTCTTGGTCTTATGATCTCCAACATAGTCACTGTCACAGTATCCATGCAACCATGGATGACTTCCTTTGTATTCTATTCCAAACTGTCTTGTACGTTTGATGTTTCTCAAGACTCTTTTGGTTGCATTCCAGTGAGATTAATTTGGATTTGCCATAGACTGTGCAAGTGAGCTTACTGCATAATAAATATCTGACCGAGTGATAGTCAGATATATAAGAGATCCGATGAGCTGCATGTAGTACCTGTCATTCACTGTAGGCTTTTCTGAATCTTTAGTAAGTTTCAAACTTTGTTCCATGGGAGTGGCTGCAATCTTGCAATCTGTCATATAAAACTTCTTCAAGAGACTGTCAACATACTTGAGCTGACTCATGAATGTGCTATCTGAATCTCTCCAGAACTCAATTCCAAGACAATAGTGCATAAGTCCAAGATCTTTCATGTCGAACTCTGCAGATAAGTCTTGTTTTAATTTTTTGATGAAACTATCCTTGCTTCCTATCACAATCAGATCATCTACGTACAAAAGTGCAATAGTAATGTCTTCCCCTTGAACTTTGTAATAGAGAGTATGATCTGCATTGGACTTCATGTATCCCAGATCAGCAAAATACTTGTCGATTTTGTTGTACCAACTTCTGGGTGTTTGCTTTAAGCCGTAGAGACTCTTCTTAAGATAGCAAACCTTATTCTCCTTTCCTGGTTCAACATAACCTATTGGTTGTTGCATGTAGACTTCCTCATCCAAGTAACCAATGAGAAATGCATTCTTGACATCGAGCTGATACACATTCCATCTGTTGAGTGTCGCTAGTGATATCAAGAACCGTATGGAATTCATCTTTGCTACTGGAGCATAAGTCTCATCATAATCCTCACCATATTGCTTTTGCAACTAGTCTGGCTTTGTATCTTTGAATACTTCCATCTGGATTGTACTTCACTTTGTATACCCATTAGTTTGCTATGGCCTTATTTCCTGGTGGAAAGTCGCATAATTTTCAAATATTATTCTTACACAAAGCATCCATTTCTTCATTCATAGCAATTTGTCATCCTGGCTTGTCTATTGAGTCTTCGAAGTATACTAACTCTTTTACAGCCATGATGGTAGTCATAAGGGCATAATTGGTGGTTTCCACCTAAATTGCTTTGCCTTTCTGAGCATATGTCAATCTCACTGGAGGTCTGCTTTTCCTAGTAGACCGTCTGAGCTGATGTGGCTCTGCTTGGGGTGTTGCTGGCAATTCTTGCTCTTCGTCATCAACCTTTTCTGTAGATAAATCTGAAGTCGATGCTTCTAACTTCTGTGTATTTGAGATTTTCCATTCTTATTCCTCATCAAAGATTACATCTCTAGAGATAATGACCTTTCGGTTGATGAAATCATACAATTTGTATGCTTTGCTTTCTTCACTGTAGCCAACCATGATGCATTTGCATGACTTCGCATCCAATTTCCTGCGTTGATCATCATGTATGTGGACATATGCTATGCAACCAAATATGCGGGGATGCCCAATGTGTGGCTTATGTCCAGTGAATGCTTCATAAGGATTCATACCTTGTATCGATTTGATCAGAAACCGATTAAGCAAGTAGTTCGCAATGGCTATTGCTTCTACCTAATACTGATTCGAAAGATGCTTTTCACTAAGCATTGCTCTAGCACTGTCTGCTAAGTCCCATTCTTCCTTTCAGCTCTTGCATTCTATTGAGGAGTATCTGCACATGTGAATTGTCTTCGAATGCCGTGACTTCTACAAAAGTTCATGATTGTTGAAGACATGTATTCGCCTTCTCTATCTGATCTCATGACTTTAATCTTTCTGTCTGTCTAGTTTTTTACCATAGCTTTGAATTCTTGAAATCTGAAAAAAACTTCAAATTTCTCTTTCAGAAAGTAGACCCAACAATAGCTGTTGTAGTCATCGATGAAAGTCAAGTAGTAAAGTGAACCATTGATGCTGCGGGTCTGGGCATAACCTCATACATGTGTATGAATCAAATCAAAAATACCTCGTGCAAATTGGTTCGCATTTGTTTGCCGAAGCAGCATGCTTCGCAAACTTTTTCAAGAAATTGTAGCTTAGGAATCCCAATTGCCATATTCTGATAGATGAGATCTAACGAGTACTTGAAATTGACATGACCATATCTCTTGTGCCATTTTGCAGATAGTGGCATCTGTTGCGGTTGAGCTGACATGACATGCTTATCCGTCCAAGATGACTCGATAGTTGTGTTCCGTCATTTGACCTACTCACAAAAGGTTCTTGCTGAGCTTCGGAACATAGAGTACATCTTTCATCAATCCTTTCATACCAGTGAAATTGTTCATAGCGATTTATTGTCTGCCGTGTAAATGACATTTTTCTGACCTTCCAATGGTTCCATCTCTGTGAACCATTCCTGATGATTTGTCATGTGAGATGATGTACCGTTGTCAATATACCAAGGATCCTGTTCTGCTTGGTCGACTTGATAGCTGAAACCCTCTTTTGGATTGTAGTCAGTGTCTAAGTAGACTGTATTAGTTTGTTGCATTTCCACGTTTGCAAGAAACATCTTCCCATGTTTATTTGCAAAATAACTGTGACTAGAATGTCCACCACGATGATTTCTTCTGCCGCGTAAATTCCCTCGATTACTGCTGGATTGACCACCTTGGTCGTACTGCTTCTTGTGGCAATCTCTTTCATAGTGTTCAAACTTATGACAGTAGTTGCACTGAATGTTTGACACGTTGGTGGATGCATTCCCTCGTGCTTGAAATTTTCCTCGGCTAAATTGATTTCCTCTTTGTTGATTCTGATGTTACTGAGGATGATGCTGACTTTGTTGATTTTGTTGTTGATGATGACCACTTTTCTAGAATGAATTACCTCTGCCTCTGCCTCTGTCTGAAGCTGTGAATTCCTGATCATTAGAATGAACTTTTCGTGCTTGAATGGCCTAAGTCCTAAGTTCTTCACCAAGTAGAACTGACTGAAGTTCTTCCAGTGTTGGGATTTGCCGTTGGATGGCAATACTTTGGACTAGATTCTCGTATGCTTCTCCTAGTCCATTCAGGATTACTTGAACTATTTCTACGGGATTTGTGGTCTCTTCTACTGCTGCAAGTTGATTGTTGTAGTCTTTTATCCGGAGTACATAAGTATGACCGGTTTCACTGCTATTGCGAAAACTCTGGTTAATCTGGTTTCTCAGTGTGAGAATCCTAGAAGTGTTCTTGGACTCATAAAGAGTTGCGAACATATCCCATGCTTCTTTCGATGTCTTAACTGTTTTGAGCTGTCCTATCATGACATCTTGCACATTCTGCTTGATCAGATGATAGGCATACTTGTCTTTCTTATCCCATTTTGCCTGAGCTCGTGCAATGGTAGAATCTGCTACAGGTGCGAAAACTATTTGTGTAGCTGTAGATCCCGTTGCTGGTGCTGTGACAATAGGTGGAGTAAAGCTACTGGTGGCTGGATCATCCAATGATCTAGGTGTAGATCCATCGACATACTCCCATTTATCCTGAAGTACAAGAATGGTCTTCATTCGGTATTTCCATGTACCGTAATTGGAGTTGTCTAGCTTATGCCAAAGATTGAGGTTGCTAGTCGTAGACATGGTACAAGAAATGTACTCAAAGTGTCATGAAAATCACTGTGTAAATCAACTGTAAAAAAACTGAGTATGCCAAGTGAAATCTCTGAACTATCGGTGGAGAACTGCAATATATAAAATCTGATCTGTGTTACAAGGCTTGTAGCAAATGATGCCGAGAATAGCCAAGAGGCTTTACAAGGCTGAAATGATGTGCACAATGCCGTGAAATAGCCGTATAGGCTTTACAATGGTGGCATGTGTGTATGAAATTAAATCTAGTGCTATCTGCCCACTGAATTAACAATGCCTCTGAACTCTCTGAAGTCGGCTCACTAAACTAATAATCGTCAGGTTTCAAATAATGTGATGATGTGAAACAGTATGTGAGCGTATGGACTACTCGAGTAGGTACTAGTCGGGAATTTCGAGCATGGCTTAGATTGGCAACTTAGGGAGATTCAAACGTCCCCTCTATGGCGATCTAGTCTACTCTAATCTAGATCTATACCAACAGTCGATCGATGAAAGAACAGCAAATAATTCCTTTTCTTTTATTCTTTTTAAGTGATGGGTCAGATGCATCGATGTAGAGACGAATGTGCATGTAAGAAGTGGTTTTGTCGGCGAGGCTCAAAAGTGAGTGTAACTTCCGCCGAAATGTACACGTGATGTGACAAGCGCATAGAGCACGAAAAAACAAGCGACTTTCCTTTTTGGAGCGCCCTCAAACTCTTCATGGATCAAGAGATACAACTTCATCTAGGTAGAGGGGCAAAAGGAGTGCAATGGTGCTCAATGATGATGTGTCACTGTGGGTCACATGCAGTGATGATGTGGCACTCTGCCTAGCAAGAGGTGTGCATGTGGAGTCATGTGATGAGGTGACAGGTGTGGTCACATGAAGTGCATGTGAAGAGGTAACTATGCCTGCAAGGGTCAGTGCTGATTGGACAGCTCAGGTGGCAATTTTGAGGTGGCACAGATGATGATGTCAGCAAATGGCGTGGTAGATGATGTGTCTATGATGACGTGGCACAAGTGACGTGGCTGTCACCGTGGCAACTAACGTGTCTGCTGAGCTGGAGTGCTGACGTGGATGGATAAGATGACGTGGCAAGATAAGCCCTCTTGCTCATGTGGCAGACGCGGGAGGATGCTGACGTGGCACTCAGGACTGACATGGCAGATAAGGTCTGCCACGTGTCAATTTTTGAGCTAGACCCTATCCTAACTTTACCAAGGGTGGCCAGGTTGCCATGTGTCGGGATGCGGTCTACCGGACGAAATCTAAAGAATTCCGACGGAATTCTTTCGATTCCATCTATGCAGAGAAGCGCTGGAGAGCAGGAGGTCGAAGCTACCAGTCAAGCTGGCCGATCGAAGATATGCATGAGAGAAGGGCACTGTAGAAGGCCTCTGCAGTCCCATTCAGTTGGAGGCACTGAAGCATCGCTTGCAAAGAGGAGCTAGGAGCTTGGCATGGCATCATTTAGAGATGCAGAAGGTCGTGGAGTCGAGCATTGCGGGCGCACTTTGCGTTGTGCTAGCAGCTTGGCGCTGCGTGGGCGGCTTTCTATGGCTGAGCTTGGAGAGGTAGCAGACGACTACGTAGGCCCGTTTACTATCGATGGTCGTTGGAGTAGTTGTCTGAAGGCTCATGGTTTGAAGGCTGCCATTGCTCCGTTAATGGAGGCTCTGAGTTGGAGAGCCTTCATTGAGGCTATAGAGGAAGCTGCCTGGTCAGAGACGTTCGTTGGGAGCCGAGTCGAAGACGTTCGTTGGAGTCGCCCATGAAGAAGATGGTCCTGGCTATAGTAGGAGGCCGTGCTAGTTGGGCAATGGAGATCGGCTTGAGAAGCTGAAGCTATCAAAGTGCTAGGATGTCGGAGCAACCGCTACAGAAGGTGGCTAGCCGCTGGCACTGGAGATTGGTTGGTTTTGCTCATAGATGGCTACTGCCTTAGTCGTTCGCAGATGGAGCTATGGTCATGGTCAGCAATGCTGGAGTAGGCAGTGGAATATTGGATCCGATGGGCGCAGCGTGCAGCTCAAATTTGGCTCATTGGAAGCCAACCTAGTGCCTTTGGAGTGCTAGTCAAACTCTTCGTTAGTCAGCCGTGTTGCTCGCTTTCATGGAGGAGTGTTGGAGCTCGTTGAGTCTCAGCTGGCGTTGAATGGAAGAGGTCGGCCGGTGAAGTGCCTTTCGTAAAAGGCAATTGCCTTTCGTAGTTGATGAAGCTCTCGAGCTCCCGAGAAGGCTTGACACCACCGCCTCTACGAGATTTACAGTAAGGTGGGCCAATCCTCAAAGAGCCTATCTTTGTGAATGAAGGTACAGATCTCTTTTTCAGAGAAGAAGAGAACGCTCCATATCTCTAGAGATTATTTCTCATGAAATCTCTCACAACTCAAATCCCTCTTTCTCGTAGAGGGAGTACTAGAGCACTCTCACTCCTTAAGGAGACTAATGCACAAAAATCTCTCAATGCGGAATGAACGAAAACTTCTCAAAAGAGTCATATGGACAGAAATCCTCTCAAATGACGGAATTTCTATCACTCAACGGAATTTCAAATGCAGCTATACTGGGTTTCAACAAGGAAGATGGCTCAAATAATGGCTCTCAAGCAAATGAGGTAAAAAAGGTCAATTGATGGGCCCAACCTAAAAAAGCAATGATTGTCACGGTATGTATGTAATTACTCCATAAAGCACCACCCCAAGTGTTAGAGCTCAACTGTCAACAAGTCCCTGAAATCAGGCTGAGTGCAAGCCCAAAGACAACAACTTGCACTCTCTTGATGACAATGAGAGTGCTCACACACTTAAGCATATAGTCCTTGCTTAGTGTAATGTTGAGCAAGCCAGCGGAGAAAACTTGTTTTTTTCTTTTTGCAAAGAAAGGAACCTTCTATTAATGCTTGAAAAACTTCATACAAAACAGTAGCCCCGAAGGTGCTGAGCATGGAAAAAACTGATAAAGGCTAAAAGAAGAAACCAGCCTGTTCTAGACAAGCCCAGCTCCTTGCCTAGGGAGTCTCTCGTAAAGGGGCCAAAACCCAAGTGAGGGGACTAAACAACCAGCGAATCCGTCGCAGAGTGAATATGTAGACAACTCCTGCAAGCCAAGCCTTGCAGAAACGTGTGTGCCTCGCAACAGTCGCCATAGAGCCCAGGGTCCCACGCTCCCAAGTGGAGCGCAGGATGTAAATGATATCTTGCCTGATGGCGACCAAGGTAGCCGAGGGTGGAACCGGATGCTTGCCCATCACCAGACTAGTTCCACACCATGATACTGGCTACTACCTCCCACACGCTATTCTCCAAAGGGGAATGAGGATCCAGACTATCAGGAGGGACCACTCATGGAGCTCTATCCTCTAAATGCTCTGACCCTGTATCCGGTAAGCTGGAGAGACCTCATCAATCTGGATCGCGTGACCTCCCTCAGTCAACTAGGCCACCATCCCCCAAGTGTAGTCCCTATAAAGGCTCTGCATGCGGGTCATAGTCCTGAGGGCTCCCATCCAAATCCTCACTGTGCTACAACATCTCGAAAGGTAGTGAGGGATTGTCTCCAGAACTCTAGTAGAGCAACAGTGACACTGCCCATCCACCCGCATCTGCAACCACAGGCCTATTAGCAAGCCTCCATGAGCAGCCAGCTAGAAGAAGTAGGAGATCTTCCTTGGCCGCAAACTGGACCATAGGCACGTCCAAAACCTGGAACGGACCTCCTAGGGCACCCTCTGGGCCACCCAATGCCTCTCCCTCGAAGGGGTTCATGTCAAAGAGTCCATCTGAAGCCTCCTACCAATCCGAGTGGTATAGGAGAAAATGGGCACCTCGTCCACCTACTCGATGAGGCCGATTCTAGAAGGCCAAAAACACTCTCCTAGATCCCACTGGACCTCTCTCAGGGGCCTACCTTCCCAAAGCCAGAGGCACCATCTAGGGGCATCCTGCTCTAGGATGTTGAGGGGATCAGTTTGCCACTCCTTCCCCAATCGGCCCACCACTCTGATCATTTGCCAATGAATCCCATTCAGACTCCCGTCCATCTCTGGGTCTCTCTCAGTGAGTGCCTGAAGTAGGCCTCCAGACCTTACACGGAAGAAATCAGGCTGCTTGCTGCCTCGTTGGATCATCATCCTCAAGGGGGACCCTGGTCCGAGAAAATGAACCCAACCATCTAGTGTCCATCCACATGTGGAGTCCCTTCTACCAAGACTCAGGGATGGCTATGTCAATCTCCCTCATCCGCTGCCTTGGCCCTCGCATATGCGCGGAGAAAACTTGTTTTCTCTGACTAGCTGACTAGCTACTAGTGATTACATCAGCGATCCAACACGATCTCCTAATTGATGCCTCAATCAATCCATTATGCTCATATGGATGCATTACAAGTGAGCATCTACAAACTAACCTAAAGGCGAGGTGCAGCATTCACATTCCAACCTTTACATATATACATACACACTCTCTTCTACCTACAAAATGTAGCGGTACTATCTACTTGAGTCCTGCTACTGCAGGGTACCTTGTCTTGATTTGATCCTTGATGTTGTCTCAAACTGCAATTTTTTGCTTTTCGTTTTCCTTATCCACCATAATACATATCCCGAGCCATGAGAGGGAGTACAAAAGTCCTAAGTGAGGATAAAAAAGGGGAGGGGAAGGGAAGAGTTTTCCATGGAGGAAAAGGGGGGGGTGGGAGTTTCGAAACTAGGTCAGGTACTTGGATATTGGAGACAACGAGGCCCCATCTACCAACCGGTCAGCTAATTGAGAGAGAGAGAGAGAGAGAGAGAGATTGAAATCTGTGGAAGGTGAAAAATAGCTTAGTAGACCAACGAACAGCTGCATCATGTGATGTAGGCCCCAGGAAGCAAGGGTAGTAGAGGTGCCTAGGTGTGCCTCTACTGCAAGAGACAGAAAAAGGAAGGGAGGGAAGAGAGAGGCAGAGAGAGAGAGAGACCATTTCCAAACTCTTCTTCATTACAAGAAATAGTCAAGAAACTGATTTGATGGAGCTTCAGCCGCCTTCACACAATGCCTGAAAATGGAATAGCCCATCGTGGAATCATACACAAATATAGATTATATAAGATGACTATCAAATTGGGATAGCAACCAACTAGTGAGTGGACTCCAATATTACTTCATGTATGGGGAAAGCTCTCTATTTTAATGAGATTAATAAGTACAATTGTACTGCATCATCAAATTTTTGTCATCTTAGCAGCCTATACTGTAAAATTTGAATGAATTTACCTGTGGCAAAGCATATGCAACTATGATAGCTCCCAAGTAATTTGCTAGGAGTAAACCGGAACCAATAAAAGCAATATTTCGCACGCCAAGCTTTGTTGCAAACGTGGAGATTTGGAACCTGAAGCAGTCATAAAAAATCGTCAATTACAAGAAATGCTTAGCCTGAAAGCACACCAAACCAATCATATCAGCCTATAAATAGAGCAGAGCCAAAGCTTATGTGGGACGTGCAGCAGCGGATCTGGACAGACATGCAGAGAGACAGCACACCACACATGAGCTGAACAAGAGAGAGAGAGAGAGAGAGAGAGAGAGAGAGAGAGAGAGAGAGAGAGACCAAAAGAAATGCAAGGGATCTCAGGACAAAACCCCCAAGAACAGTGAGGAAAACCTCTGCTATAGATAGGCACCACTGCTCCAAAAGGAGATGACAACAATGAGGGAAGGGGGACCTATATATAGGCTGTCTCCCCCTCCCTAGTCAGCTGCAATTATGGGCCGACCCCCTGCTCTAGGGGCCAACCAGCCAGCAAGGTGGGCTGACCCACCTTTAGCCTCCACGGGCTGCCACACCCAGCCCTATAAGAGGGCTTGACCCTCCAGCCAATAGGCCGACTCAGCAGCTCTCTAGGAGCCGATCACATCGGCCCTATATAGAGCTTGCTAGCCAGCCATATGGAGGGCTATCTCCCTGCCCCGGCTGAAGGCTCTACTGGGCTGACCTCCTCCAGCCCTGGTATGGACTGCCATGCATCCATAAAGGAGGCTGACCCCTCCTGCAACAGGCCGACAGCAAGAAAGGGTGGTCGCCCATCAGGTCAGGCCACCTCAGCGAAGAAAAGGCCTCTACAGGAGCAGCCTTGCAGCTCCAGGGACAGCGATGTAGGCCCCCAACTCTGGGCTGACACGTGACAACCATCCTACCCTACTCTACACTCACAGGGGTTGGGCACACCCACAACAAAGGCCCTCACTCAGCCTATCCTAACCTCTCACAGGTCGGGCACACCCACAAGCAAGGCCTTTCTCTCTCTATAGTGACATCAAGAGATGCTGACCTCCAACACCCTCTCTCATCTCCTGGATGGAACATGATAGCTAGGGAGCTAGGTGTGCCGTTGCAACAACTGGAGAAATCCATTGTGTGATGCTCCGTCGCTGAACACCGTCATAGGGATTGTCGAAGAAGCCCCTCTTGGCACGAACCATCTCAGCTCGATCATTGGAAACCTGGTACTATTGCTCCCAGGCCACAAGTGATAGGTATACTCCTTTGGTCCAGTACTGGTACAATAATCCAACTGGTCCAGTTGGTACAACAATCCAAACTGTGATAGGTATACTCCTTTGGTCCAGTACTGGTACAATAATCCAACTGGTCCAGTTGGTACAACAATCCAAACTGGTACAACCATCCAACTGATACTGCCGTCGGTGCAAGGTCTGCTTCCCTGCATGGACACCTGTATCTCAGAGCTATACAGCCCCCTCTCAGGTCCAAACTGGTACATTGTGCCCAGATCGATAAACCTCCATGCTCCAGTAACAATGGGCATATGAGAGCTCACAAGGATCAATCTACTGTGTCTGGATTTGTAGATTGTCTAGATTCCCGAACTGGCAATCTTCAAACCCATCCAGATGTCCAGCAACTGCATCAGACAATAGCTGCAGCAGGGTCTGGATCTGTCAAGTCGTGACGTCCAAACAAAATACATACTGATAAGATACTGCCACCTGATTCAGCGGGAACACCTTCTTGCAGCTTGAGGTCCTGCCTAAAAGCCTGCCTCGATCAACGACTCCTTCGCCACCACTGCACCTGTCGGGCAGGTACCGCTGCCACTAACAAGCAAACAATCCTCCATCTAGATCCAGAAAACCTGCTGGCATCGCATCTTGCTGCGTGCTACTAGAAGGCTGGAACAAACACCGTAGTGACAGCAGAACCATCCTTCGGGTCACTAGTCCCCTCACTATTGCTTTGAGGACACTACTGCCAATAATGAGCTTTCTGGCCACATCGGTTACATGTATGTGAGGCCTTGAGTGCTTCCGATTCCTCAGCTGTCAACTTCTTCTGTCCATTCTGCTCAACTGCCAAAGCCTCAAGCTGACTCTCATAGGTACGATCTACAAATCTATCCTCTTGGTCAAGCACCATTGTGACCAAGTCCCAGGTCAACATATTCATCCTTCCCCTGGTTATTGAGGACGAATAGAATGCACCATATTGAGAAGATAGCTAGGACAACAATGTTATGGCCATGTCCACGAAAGATAGCTGCTTCCCCGTCGGGAGGATCTCTTGCTGAAGTTCCTGGTACTTGTTGATGTGCTCCAGCATCGATGAAGACTTCTTGGGATCCAACAATCTCATCTGGACTTCCAGTGAGAGGTTTGATTGTACAAGGATGCCAAGTGCTCCCAGATACTCTTGGCCACCATCATATGCTTCACGTGATTAATCACCTGAGGAGTATAGTTAAGAAATATAAATGACCTTACCCTGCCATTGACACGGTCCCACAACTAAGCCAAGGTTCATTCTCCTTCTGCACAGGATCCCTTGATTGGATGCAAGGGGATCGGGCCTATCAACTCCAACCAAAATGAAGTCTACCAGATCATACGACTATAACATATACTCCATCATGACCCACCAGACACCGTAATTGAGACCATCCAATTGACAGTCGAACAAAAAGGTGGGAAAAACTGGAATTTTTGCCTTGCTTTCCACCATCTCAGCTAGTCGGAGTGAAGAGGAAATCGAACTGGAAGAGAGCGTGGATGGGAAAGAAGGTGAGAAGGGGAGTAACAGAAGAGAGGAGAGGAGAGGGATCAAGAAGATGATGAAGAGGCTGAAATCCTAAGTACCTTCACACCTGCACAGTCCTGACCCTCCAGAACTCCTCCTTTCGAATCTGAAAACACCCTTTAAAGTCACGCCTTCGTTGAAACATGTACGGTCCACACCTCTGCTCACAAACACCTCCGAACAGAAGCCCTAAAACCCCCTTTCCGTTTGCTGGCTCAACACTCCCTCCACACCTCCGGTCTCTAGCCAACCGTGGCTCTCATACCATGTGAGAACTGCAGCTGATTTGGACAGAAATGGAGAGAGAGAGAGAGAGAGAGAGCACCACACATGAACTGAACAATAGAGGAGACAGAGAGAGAGAGAGAGAGAGAGAGAGAGAGAGAGAGAGAGAGAAATGCAAGGGATCTAGGGACAAAACCCCCAAGAACGGTGGGGAAAACCTCTGCTATAGATAGGCACCACTGCTCAAAAATGAGATGACAACAATGAGGGAAGGGGGGCCTATATATAGGCTGCCTCCCCCTCCCTAGTTGGCTGCAATTAGAGGCTGACCAGCCAGCAAGGTGAGCCGACCTAGCTCTAGCCTCCAAGGGATGCCACACCCATCCCTATAAGAGGGCTCTACCCTCCAGTCAATAGGCTCACTCAACAGCTCTCTAGGAGCCGATCCATCAGCCCTATATAGAGCCTGCTAGCCAGCCATATGGAGGGCTAACTCCCTGCCCCAAGCACCCCGGCTGAAGGCTCTACTGGGCTGACCTCCTCCAGCCCTGGTATGGACTGCCACGCAGCCATACAGGAGGCTGATCCCTCCTGGAACAGGCTGACAGCAAGAAAAGGTGGCAGACCATCAGGTCGGCCCACCTCAGCCAACAAAAGGCCTCTATAGGAGCAGCCCTACAGCTCCAGGGACAGCCACGCAGGCCTCCAACTCTGGGCTGACAAGGGGCAACCATCCTACCCTACTCTACGCTCATAAGGGGTGGGCACCCAAACAACAAAGGCCCTCACTCAGCCAACCCTACCTCTCACAGGGCGGGCACACCCACAAGCAAGGCCCTCTCTCTCTACAATGACATCATGAAATGTTGACCTCCAATAGTTTACACACATACACATACACCCCTCTGACGTATGTACAGACAATCATAAAATCATGTTTTTTCAAAACATTTCAGCCTTGTTGAAAGCTGGCTGTACTACAGCTCCTGAAATGAGTATACTTCATAATGACTATCCCTTAGATAATGACTTAAAGATGTAACTCACCCTTCAAACATGAGCCGTTTGAATGGATCTTATGGACCAAGGTGCTAGATGATGACATGGGTGATTTTCTGTAGAGCCTTGTCCTTCCTTATATCGTGTAAATGTCAACATGACTCCTCCTTATGGAAGGCATCCATGGCAGCAGAAGAGGCATAACCTAGAAAAAGGGTATTCCAGATTTTTAATTAGCACTTTCATACAATCTAAATGTCATAACGCATGAAATGCCAGCTTTAGCATTTTTTAATAGTTTCATCCTCACACTCTTGTGAAATGATGAAGCCAATGCATGGCCACAATGATACCATGAAGGCTAGATCATAGACAATAGGAGCTATCCTTGGCCATTTGGTGACTTCTGGAAGACAAAGATACTGCCTTAAGTTTTATCTAAGTACTATGACTGAATGACATCTCTTTGTAGCAGTCTCAACTAGATGCCCAATACCTTGGCAAAGACATAAAAAAGCTATTTCAAACCAATTGATGTCCCTCAATTCCTCTTGGAGTGGAGCCCTATCTTGGCCTCATACAGTGCGAGGGTGCATGTATGACTTTCTAAACAGCATACCAGTTACGAGCCAAAATGTTTATAAAAGGCTCAAGGAGAGGTGATCCATGGGTGTTTTCTACATGGAAGCTCTCTCAAAATTTTACAAAGAGTAAGTTAATAAGCATTTTAGGACCTATAATGTTTGAAACACATCATAGCTTTGATCGACACGGAGTGCCCAATGCATCTCTTGGTCTAATGGAAAAGGATGACTATTGCAGACATTGTCTAAAAAATCATGTACTACCATTCAATGGCCTGATTGATGATTGTTGGAGCCTGTCATTGTGTGAGACATGGTAGACAAAATGCAAGATGAGACTTTGGGAAAGTACGCTCTAATGCTTGAAATAGACACATTCTCTAGGAGAAAAGGAGACGCCTTAAGTAGCCCATGTCAAATGCCTTAAGATGCAAAGAGACCCGTTCTCAAAGGGGGGAAGGAGAGGCCTCAAGAGCTCCACATCTACACAAAAATCTTTTCATTGGCTCCATTTCCTTTTGTTTATCACTGAGGATTGAGTAACGTTTCTCACATCATGAGCCGTAGACATTTGTAAATTTGGGCTCCTAATCATATCGTGCAAAGAGCACCTCTACTAAGTTCGCACACTATGCAGCATTCTTTGAAAATAAAAGATTTGACAGCCTCTCGAGAATGATAGTAGAGATCATATTCTTTGCAAAAGATGATAGTCATCCCCTCAGGGTTTAAAAGCTTACCTAGATGCATTGCAAACCTTTGTGAGGACTTAAACTCTTTGTGAATCTGTCCAAGTCTAAACTCTAGACTAAACTCTCTAAATCTGTCCAAGACTACAGTGATGGTGTTCACAACCTCCTAACTTCTTTACAAGGTTCCTCTTCACCTTTGAGAAATGGTATGTAAGGTGGTAAGCCTTAGTTCTATGGACTCATCCTTTAGGATGTCCAACTTGGGCACCAAACAATAGAAACTTTACATAAGCATTTCCTTAGAGGGAGTTAGGGGGTTAAGGCACAGACACCCTACCTTCCTTCTGGCTGAGACAAGTATGATACCTGGAGGCATTATGTCAGTTTACGGCTTACCTCAACAAAGTTGAAAAGATGGACATCAGTAGGATACCACACAAGGCAATGGAAGCTACGCAAGTCACTGGATGGCACAGAGAGGGAATGAATGGATGGAATGGAATCATGGGATATAACAGAAGCTGATATCTTAGAAGATGCATCTGAAGTGAAATTAGGGAGATAGTGAAAATTGTACACAAACTATGGCAAACCCCGGGGACAAAAATGCAGTTCTACAAACAGGAAATTAAATCAATGGAAAGCTATGGAATGCAGAAATACCTCGGGGAAGACATACCATCTGCAAAATCAGAACCACTTCACATGATCTAGAAGTGGAGAGGGGCATGTGTGCACGACCAAAGATCCCTAGAGAAGTAAGGACCAGCAAAATCTGCCCCACAGGGGAGGTTGAAATTGAGCAGCATGTATCCTGAGATATAGAGCCTATACACATCTCAGAGAAGGTTATGGGGATAGCAGAAATAATATGAAAAATCCACTGGAGCAGCCAGCCAAAACGCTAGCAAGCTACTTAAATGAAGTTTTGGAACATCGCAACAAGGTACTAGGGCTACTACACAAGCTAGCCCGACAAGTGCTCACTATATAGCAAGTTCGTAATATTTTGCTTTCACTGGATGTAAGAGATCACTATTAGTTAATTGTGATCGCATGTCCCATAGATCCTAAAGGTCTCAAGTGGACTCTAATACAATTATCATATCATATCATCCATCTCTCTCTCTCTCTCTCTCTCTCTCTCCCCCTCCCCCCCCCAAAAGACTACAATTCTGTAAAATTCAGTCATGCAACCAAAAGATTCATTATCGTGCACAGCACAACAACAATGTAACATTTTAAGCTGCATCAAATCCCTGGTCTTTCTATATTACTACTCAGATCTCATGGGTTTTGTCTTTTTGGGCACTCACTTCCGATCGCCCTCCACATCTGGAAGATCTTTTGTGATGGCGATGACAGTAGCAAATAAGGTCACGAAGATCGTGATGAATATTACAGGAGGACTGCAACCATGATTTAAATCTTGAGTCAGGACAGCATTTTGAAAACAAATAGTAAAGGAGAGCACAGGTGCACCCTTATCATCTATTTTTCATAAAAGATTCACCAGTTTAATAAACTCGCCTCCATTCAAATGAAAGCCCAAGTGCGGCCCTTGTTGCATAGTACACACCAAAGTTCAATAAGAAACCACGAACCTGCATTGCAAAAACAAGTCAATCAATCGAGGACACAAATATGCCCCAAGATACACTTTGCAGAGATAGAAAGGATTAATATTCCAAGCCCATCTTTCCAAGATTTACTCAACTGTACGAGCAACAACCTGCAATTTAAGATCAAACAGAGTGCATGGTAAAGCAGAAATAAATAGGATTGCAGACAGCAGTTCTTGGTAGTTCCTACTCTTCAATGCAGAGCAGGGACTTGCTGCTAGACACACCTACTCCTTGGCCTCTTTCCTCCCCCCTCTCCCTGCGCTTCCTTTCCATCTCCCTGCTGGTCAGAGGTCTTCTCAGGTTTGATAGAGCCCCCCATCTTCCCCTTGATGTGAAGCTGCTTTGCACACTCCTACATCTCTTTTATGTCCCCATTGCTTGCTTTATGCTTGCCCTTCACTGCTCATTTTCATGTTCTTTCAGTCCCTTGTGGTGATTGTGTACCTCCTCTTGTCTTTGCCTCGTGAATGCTCCTGCTTCTTGAATGTTCCTTCTCCTTCCCTTTCTCCAATGCATCTTTTCTCTTCAAGGTGGTAGATGTTGCCTATCTCCATCATTCTCATGGTCAATTTTGTTGGGAATCACAACTGCCCTGCATGCAAGACTAACACAGGGCAGAAATTGGTGTACGTTAATCCCACTTGCAAAGTTGTAGTTGGTTGTGGAGCCTTTTATAGATTGGCAGTACTTTTCATTCTCGACTAAATGGGGCCTTTTGGAGTTGCTTGGCACACTACATGATGGCAATGCTGTGGCTCCTGTTGCACAGTGCTTGCTTGACTAGCTGCAAGATTTTGAACTTGGTATCAGAGCCTAGTTGTAGGCTAATCCTGGGCATAGCAGACAGAGTCAGATGCAAGGGGGTGGGCCTGCCTTGCTTGCAAGACTAAGACATGGCAGAGATTGATGTGGGTTACCATTTCTCCCCGCATCTAACAGTGGTATTACAGCAGGATCTCTTGCTCCTACTGTCTCCCCCCATGCTCATTTGCAGCTCAGCTCACTCTATTGCACTTCAACTTGCTTCAAAATCTCTTTCAGAAGCTCATCTTTCTGTGTCACAGCTTCCAAAAGTTGCCTTCAGCTCTCGTGCTGCTGCAGAGCACTCCCGCAACCTTTTCCAGCTGCTTGTCAACTGCCGCAACTGATGTTTCAGCTTCCGAGGTGTCATTGCAGCTCCCGCTTTACAACCTGCATTTGTGTCACCAGATTTGCAGCTTCTCTTGCTGTTTGGTACAGCCACACCTTGCAGGAGTTCCAAATGTCAACCGTGACAGCGTTCCAAGCTTTTTTGAGCTTTCAAGCTATCAGTTCGTTGACAAACTTGTTGGAAATAATTTCAGAACAGCCACAACTATTCCCTGCATCATTTTGACCTATCAAACATTTTTTCAGATCCGTCCATACAGCTGTACAGACGTCTATAGCTATACAGATGTTCGTAAAACCGTACAGATTTCTACCAAGTCGTCAAACGGCTACTTCCTGCAGCTTCTATTTATTTCTCCCACTTCCAATTTCAGTTCAGCTGTCTTTTGGGCTGCCAGTTGCCTCCAACAGTTTGCAAACTTGCCCCATTCAGGACAAGCTTGATGGCACCAATCATCCCATGCGGTCGTACATGCTGCACTACTTGTTGGTAGCCAAGAATTTCTGGAGTGTTGTTACAGGATCAGAGACTAGAGCTGTCTCTTAGGCACAGAGAACCGCTCCCAAAAGCACTATTTGATGGCACGAATTATCCCAATCCTCATGCCTATTACATAGTAATGTTAAGTAAATAGCAGGTGTGAATTTAATTTTCGAGATTAGTCTTGCGGCTTGCCTCTTTAGTCTTTAGTATTTAGATTTTATAATTTTACTTATACAAGAATCCTAATAGCTACTCTTTGTAGGTGGGGGTGCATTTTCTTTTTTGTCATTATAGTTGATGAGGTCTTCAAGAAATATACCATGCTTATCCTAATGCAATGCTTTCGGAAGGAGGTATGCATCTCTATCAGAGACCAAGCCCTCATCTGTAAAGGAAGAGGAGGCCTTGTAAGCAGGATGCAAGAGGGCGGCAAACCATGGATGGGTTGTTTAATCCACTTCTACTTTTTGTTGGTAAGATAGAGAATGTCATTGTACTTTGGTGTGGTATCGAAGATATCACTAAAGTTCAAAGAAAATAACTACAAATTAGAGATTATTAGTTAACATTCGAAATTAAAGAATTGACATTAGCACCATAGGTTAGAGATTTACCATGATGGTATAACATCCGTATCTAGAACGGCAGAGAAGCTAATCTCTGCAATGGCCTCTTTTATGAAGTGATCAAGAAGCCCTAAAGTAGCTTCCTCGATGTCCGTCATGCACACACTCTGTACAAGTACATAACCACAAGGACAATCGTTGTCACCTTGTGCCAAAAGATCTCTCTCGAGCAAAGCCGTTGAACGGCTTCAACTTCTTGTTGGGTTACACTTGACTCCCATTCCAACCATTGCTTGAACTCGTCATAGTCTACCATCTTTTGAAGCTTGTTTTGGACATCATAGAGCAGCTCGAGGAGTAACCACATAAATATATCTTTAAGGGCTTCTTTAGTTGGAGTTGAGCATCTCCTGATGCATCATGTGTAGATCATGAGTGGGCGGCTTTGTTGTGGGTGTGCCCGCCCCTTGTGAGCACAGTATAGAGTAGGGTTAGATGTGTACCTGGGCATGTGCCTATGCCAGGTCTAGTGGTGTATCTGGCCACCTTTGCCTATGTGGAGGCTCCACCAAGATGATGTGCAGATGCCAGGAGGGGACTACATCTGTGCGGGCCAGTTTGGCACGGTTCAGAGCATGGCTCAAGACCCTGTGGGCACGATGGCAGGCCGACACCTTGGCTATGCCTATTTCCAGGAGGCTACGGATCAGATGCGGCACTGTTTAGGACCCCTTTGTGACCTGTTTGCTGCCACAATGGCAGCCCTTTGGAGATGCCTGGTTCGGCCTTTACAGGGGGCCTTGTAGGCCACCCTTTGGGACAGCCAACCTGACCTGCCTTGTCGGGTTAGCAGGCGACCGGCATGGAGGGGTGGACGGACCTGCTGGTCCGGTCACCAAGGCTGCTTGGTCGGCCCTTTTATGGCAGGCTGGTCAGCCCACTACAGCAGGCCAACCTGAGCAGGATGATGCTATATATAGGTCCCCCCTTCTTGTTGTATTCATCTCATCGTTGGAGGTTTTTCCCAGCAGATTGAGGGCTTTTCCCTGAGATCCCTTGTAGTGTCTCCCTCTCCATCTTGCAGGTTTGGTTCCTATTGTGTGTGTGCTCTCTTTTCTATTCAGTTTTCACTGCACTCTCGCATCTTTAACTCCAAGCCAAAATAGGTGTCAAAGATGGCAAGAACGTTGATGCAGCTCACAATGGAGCAAGCTTCATGTCACACCGTTTCTTCTTCCCCTCTGTTCTCCCCTGCCTAATCACGGGAGTAGCACCTTCATATTCCTCCCAGCCAACTCTGCCAAGACTACTAAGCAAGAGAGAGATGGAGCTGTACAAAAATCACGTAAAAATCCACATCCTTATCTTCTCTCACTAGCCTTGACAGACCCCAAATCCCTAGATAGATCTAGATGCCACATGTCATCCATATAGGGCCTTCCTAATGCAACATTTCACCCCTCTCTTGGGATGCATTTAATTCCTTGCCCCTAGGCACAATCTTTGCACTAGGCCCTTGGTCTCAGATCTATCTAGTCTGGTGCTATCAGCCCTCACCTAGGACCTTGACATTAATCCCTCCCGATCATTTACATAAAGCGCAAACACACATATTACAAAGATAGATCCTATAAGGGAAATGTCGACTGATTCTTCCGAGGTCATGCTACCTCGGCTAGAGCGTAACACTTCACTCACGATGTTCTTCACCCACTCCAACTTACCTATGTCCTCCATGAGAAATCTGGCTAATTACTAGCAAATGGAGTCCACACCATGGAGGGGAACTCCTCTTCACGCATGCGACTCATCGACCTACAATTGGAGGCTCCATTCTACTAAGAGTGTTGCACCCATCTAAAGGTAATTTAGTCTCAGCCAAGGCTGCAATTAGATTGGCTAAATGCTGCTCTATCCCCACGCTTTGTCATGAGCTGTTGCTGCAGATCCATCCCCTACTTCCTCAAGAGTGAAGTAGTTTAGTGAGATTCAAAACAGTGCAGACACTTCCCATGCATCATGTCTCCTGCTTTGCTTGGCAAATTCTCATCCTCCGCACTCTAAATCGGCTTTATGAGCTCAAACACTCTCTCCTTCTTCCATCCAATATAGGTTGAATTCAACACAGATGTGAAGAGAGCACTTGAAAGAATTAAAAGTACAGTTCTAGTTGAGGAGAGAGCACCTGCAAAAAAAAGGAAATTGATGGGATTCAACAAAAAATTTAGGATCACATGGGAAGAGTAAGTCAACTATTTCTTTTGAAGATGTCAATATTTCAGACTCTTTTTATGTTAGTTCTCTTATTGTAAACTTAATGTGTCAAAGGTCTTGAATTGTCTTGATCTGCAATCGCCAGCCGTTTCCGAAATGGCGAAACTGCGTTTCTAGTTGCCAATTTTTTCTAAATTTATTTTTTTTTTTAATAATGTTTTTTGGGATTTTCTAAAACACCCTCCAACCTCTCCATTCTCCTTTACCCTCTCCAATCTCCTACTCTAGCCTCTCTTCTCCCATACCCTCTCCATCCTCCTACTCTAGCCTCTCCACTTTGCTACCCTCTCCTACTCTAGCCTCCCCACTCTCCTACACTCTCCTATCTTCTCCACTCTCCTACTCTAGCGTGTTAACTCTCCTACCCTAGCCTCTTCATCCTCCTGGTCCTCCTCATTCTCTTACTGTCCCTCCTCTTTCTCCCCATACTCTCCCTCATCCTCCCGAGTCCCCATACTCTCCCCTTCTTCTCATACTCTTCCTCATCCTCCTCCTCCTCCTCCTCCTCCTCTCCATCCTCCTCCCTAAGTCCTCCTCCTCCTACTCCTCATACTCTCCCTCCCCCTTCTCCTCATAAATTTATTTTTACACATTAGTTGTACCATATTGCTGTTTCTCGTTTCGGCTCGGCCCAGAAACTCCGTTTCTACCATATCTGCCATTTCCGTTTCGGCGTGCAACTATGATATGGAAGCGCTGCTATGGGGGGTGCTGTGACTAGGAGGCGTCTTCGTGGTTCAAACACAATCATTCACTTCCTCTCCTTTCCACTAGTTAGGTTACTTTTCTTTTGTTCGAATATTAAGCCCTAGAGACATCCTCGATTGGAGTGAGGACAACCTATCTACAAAGTCCATCCCTCTCAGTTAAGGAGTTCAATACTATCAAAATTCAATTCAAGAGATGTGCGCCCAACAGCAAGGTTAATACAAATGGCCAGCTGCGATTCGAACAATCGCTGAATAGAAAAGGGCTGCAGCAACAAAGTCGTAGATTTTCCCATGATTGAACCTATAGCTCTGACATCAGTGTGATAACCACAAACAAAGAGGGCTTCTCAATGCTATTTATCCAGCACGAATCCCCAAGCTTCCATTAGAGTTCTCTTTGAATCCTTATGTACCTTGTTACCTCCAGGTCTCATTTCCTTTTCAAGCTCTGTATGGAATTCTCCCACCTAGCCCAATGTTTGCCATTTATATTCTCCTTACGATGCCATGTGTCCTTACATGGACCCTTCAACTAAAGCCCTCTTATGAGTATTCCATTTGCACCCTTTTCACTAATGCCTTGGCCTAGGGATGGCCCCTAGACCCTAGCCCTTTAATCCCACTTATGCGAGCATCGTCAAAGTGTCATGACTCCCCACCTTACCATAACCAAAACCTAGGATTCCATGATTACAGTTGACATAATAACAATTTTTCAAAAAGATACACGTGTTCGCCAAACATCCAATGCTTTTTGAGAGGGGAGGTGTGTGGGTGGGTGAGTGGGTGGGTGGATGTGTGCGGGGGAAGGTGCGTGTGTTGTGTTGAAAGAAGAAAAAACTCACTCACTCACCATAAATCAACTCTTGGGAGGGGACTTCGATATAGTTGAGCAGCCTATGGATAAGAGGGGCAGAAAGGGAGATCGCATCCTCCTTTTTTAGAGAGCAGCAAGAGAAGAATTCATCTTAAGAAAGAGAGACAAGACTGTTGATTCCACCACATGTGACCATCTCCCCATTGTACCTCTCATCAAGGACTTGGTAGTACAAACGAACTCATGTCTCAAACTCAAAATTCCATACTCATGGTACATTACTTCCTATGCATGCTTCTCGCACTCATGCATGGTTTAGGTCTGGAGATTGATACGGTGATCCGAATCTAATGGCAAACATCCGAGTGCCAAGGGTAGCCTAGAGCACCATCATCTTAGCTAGGCACGAGAGGCCTCAATATTATGGATCTTGACATCCCAATGTAGAACCCTGTTGGGTAAGTTAGTCATCAAATGACTCATTGGCCAAGAGCCTAACAAGGACTTCAGTCAGGACATTTAAGGCTGCACTCCCCATAGAAACTATGATTGGCTCTTGAGCACAAGATGGAGTTTCATGAATGTTCACACTAGACTCCCATCTTCTCCCCTTTTGGCAATGGTTATTAAAGCCTGGCACCAAATACAAAGTTACTACTCACAAGTTCCCCCTAGGACTTAGGATGGGAGGGATAGACAACCCATTATGTGGAATGAGGACTTTGTTGATGACTTGCGAAGTGCACTGGGCTTTTTGGGATAGATGCAATGGTCCAGATGGGAGAGGAAACCGACCTCGACAGTAGACACGTGGAGAGTCTTCAAAAAGCTGCATTCACCGGAGCGGCATGTCATCGCCTACAGGGCCCTCGCAAAAGTATCTTACAATTCAATACAACTATCCCTCTTAACTAACTTCCATAGTTACCAAAAACCACCGTTCTTGGCCTGGAAACGGAAACGCCGAAACAAAAAACAGCTTCCAGAAACGCCGTTTCGTAATCTCTGTTTTTTTTCCCCCCGTTTTTTTTTTTTTTGGTGGCCCTCTTTTGATTAAATTGTTTTTGTCTTCTTTTAATTAAAAGGTTTTTCGCCGATTCGTTGCCTCCTATCGTCGTTTCCGTCGTCTCCCGTGTTGCTGCTCTCCATCTTGATGCTTTCCAGCCTCTCCATCTTTGTCATTCGATTCCTAGGCCCTGGCACCCGCAGCTTGCTCTCCTCTCCATCCCTCCATTCTGCAGGCTGGTAGTTGCTCTCCATCCTTAGCCTACTCTCAGCTCTCCATCCTCCTCCTACCTCTCATCCTCCTCCGACTCCAACCTCTCCGTCCTCTTTCACCTCCCCGTACTCCTTCTACCTCTCCATCCTCCCCCTCAAACTTCAAATTGTCGTAACTTCAATGTTATAAGTTAGAAGTTAGAACTTAGTTTATGACACATGTTGATTGTTGAAGCATTATTCAAGGATAATAGATGATACTAGATAGTTCAATCATCATAGGATTTTAGAATCATAGAAGCATGCATGATGCTTCAAGTATAGATAATTGTATTATGTATAATTTGCATTCTATAGATAATTATATTATGTATAAAAAATAATTTTTTATACATAAATTGTACCATATTGCCGTTTCTTCCATTTTCATTTATGCGGGGGCCGGAAACTCTGTTTCCCCGGTTTTTCCCGTTTTCGTTTCGGCTAGCAACTATGCTAACTTCAAAGGACCAACCAGACTAAGAGTAAACGAGTTCACTAGCTGGGCATCTTCTCAGACATAGGAGCTCCTTCACAAGTTACTTGTATCCTTTGGGATCAGCAAGGCAAGGCCATCCATTATGCATTTGAGGAGGGTTGGAGACTAGCCAAATTGAAAGAGCAAAAGCCAATCGAGGACACTATTCTATGTGCAATCAAAGTTGTTGCTTCAATGATGGGTGATGGTATCCTCAGCCCTCTTTTTTCATGGTTAATCCATGGCACCTTTAGCTCTATGGCAGATGTCCTCTTCATCAGTAGTTACCATGGGGCCCACATGAGTGGAATTGATGCAATGTCACCCATGGGACGCTCTCCTTCATCAGCTACACAATGAAAAATGCTATACAGGCCAAGATACGGATCCTACAATAGGTACTTACCCAGAGAGCACATTAGGAGACCCTTGGCATAACACTACCCATGCATACTCAGTTTTGACAATAGCTTTAATGATCACACCGGAAGAGACAATTTTCAATGTCCTTTATGCTTTTCCCACACTGGGCCCGGCATAACACCACCACCCACGCAGTTTTGATTTAGCTTTAATGATCTCACCAAAAGACAGAAATTTCAATGTCCATTTCACTTTTCCAACACAGTGGGCTCTCAATCACACCTGGAGACAAGCCTTTGGTGCAGATCATCAATGCCCACAGGCTTCACAGCATTAGATTCCATTCAATTTTGCATTTGGGATTTAGAGAGGCCCTGAGGATTGCTTGATAGGGTGAGGAGGAGTACCTCAACTTATCACCCCAAATGCAGTACCAATATTTACACATAGACCTCACTCTCCTTCCATAGATTTGCGCTAGAAGATTTTTACTAATCTCACTGCATGGAAAACATGGAGATCAAGATGCATAGAGGCTATAGATGGGACTCAAACTTTTGCCTCCGAATGGTTGAAAAGGAGCGTAAGGCAAGGCAGAAGATGGAAGATGCCACAAGTACCACTGAACACAAGTTAGCAAGACAAAAGATACTAACACTCAAACAGAGGAAGCAAAGAATTTCAAGATACAACTCGGAGTGCAAAAGACCAGTGTTGTAGATGGATTCTAGAAAAAATACCCATTTTTCTTTGTACATGATATGGACAGGAAGCTTAGAAAGTTGTCATGCCATAAGACTGCTTATTTGCGGCACTTTCCTGTAAGCATGATAAACGAAGCACTAGGGACAGCATCTATCTGGATTGGTGACACATTGAACTCGATTGGGCATCAAGGGTTCCTAATGACATGGATAGAAAAGTGGACCAATCCACCTGTTTGGGATGGTCATGGAATGGAAAGTCACCCAATGCGATGGAGATCAAAAGAAGCAAGTGTAGCATGCACAGTATTAGCACCTATCAGTGTGTCTCCTCATGAAAGAGAGTGGATTGCAGAGCTATTGTTATTTAGTTGACTTCACGAAACCCTCCAACATGTCTCCAGGCTTAACCTGTGGAGGAGGGAAGAATTAGAAGAACCCTAGAACTATATGGCTGTTGTTAGCCAAAAAATGAGCATGGGCAGAACAGGAAGAAAAAAGAGGCCTCAGATATTTACACCAGTGCTATTATAGAGTCAAATTGCAGTTTCTAAAACGCCTGGAAACTATGGACAGTGTATAGAAAAAAGAATAGGGTGGCTAGCACCAATACCATGCCTTTGAGAATGCCTTTGAGGACTCATGCACATCAGCATACATATGTGCTGCAGTTAAAAAAGATGAACTGGTCACAGCCAATCTACTATTCCTGAAATATTCCATTTCTTCATCGGATAGAGGCAGTGGTAACATATATCCCAAAGTGCAAGACAGGCCAGTTAACAAGCTCCCCCATCCAGCTAGGGAAGCTATCTCCAACCCATTTCATGTGGGGATGTCAGCAACCCATCATTAGCAAGTATTGACCCAAAAATATCATATAACTGTCATATTCAAACTCACACCATGTTCCCCTGCCCTTTTCATATCTCAATCTCCTTGAATATTACCCCATGATTGAGCTCCTACATTCTAAACAAACCACTGAGAAGCTCTAAAAAAGTGTTAGGGAAGAGATGATGGATCCCCACAAACCAAATATATGATAATTTTGTCATGAAAGAGCTCACTTTAAAAGGGATATACATCCACTCGTTGGCTACTAAAGTAAAATTCACCTGCATTAACTATTGACCACTCTTCTTTTTCATATTGTGGCCAATCAGAGTGATTACCTATTGCAAAACATGCCTTTAGGATAAGAATTCGGGGTGTGGGTCACTCTTTAAGTGTACTACTACCAGTAAAATATCTATTAATTTACAGACATGCAGTCCTATCAACAGGATCAATAATGACAATGTAAGTCAATCAAATTCACAAGATGAAATCTATATGTCCATTAGTGCAACATAAATATATATGTAGATGCATCCATAAAGACGCCAATATGGGGTACAAAAAAGTTAAAGAAGATGATGAAAGGATCCTTACGGTGGCAATAATCAAGAATGCTGCAATTGCGAACCTCTTTAACCTGAAAGGTGGAACTGAGTAGATAGCACCAAGGAATAGCCCCAGTGTATAGAGTCCTGTAATAAGGGGACCGAAATTTGTTGCTACAATACATATTCCCACTATTGCAAGTGTCATTACCAAAGTCCATGCAGCCGGGACAGAAAGGTCTCCTGCAGCTACGGGCAAAAAAGGCTTATTGACCCTACACCATGCAAAAAGAAATGTATCATCAAACAAGAATGTACAAGAAGCATGCAAGTGATGTCTCAAACCAAAACAATTCTCCCTCTCTCTAGCTGTCTTAATTTGCAAAGCTACAAATAGATCTGCCATGTTAAATGGCACGGGAGGGTTTACCTACACAAATTCAAAGAGCTTTAGCAAGGCCTCTCTTGGATAGACAAGGACCTGGATGAGAAGGTCCATATAAACAGTGACATTGGAGTTAAGCAAAAGCTGTCACTCTCCCCAACAATATTCAGGCTACTCTTTGAGAAGCTAGTCAAATGGATGCAAACAAGAAGCTGGGGAGGAACTCACATTGCTTGTTCTACCTTTATATTATTTTTATACCTACACAACGTACCTGCACAAGGTACATCTAAACAGTGACATTGGAGTTAAGCAAAAGCTGTCACTACCCCCATTTTAAGAAGCTAGTCAAATGGATGCAAAAAGAAGCTGGGAAGGAACTCGAATTTCTTGTTATGCCCTTCTATTATTTTTATACCTACACAACGTAGTTCTCTTTGCAACAAAGGAAAATGGGTTGCAGACACACCTAGATGCGTCAAGCAATTTCTATTAATGTTCAAGCATATAATGGGGTATTACTACAAAAAAATTATGATCACTAAGCCATGCCGAAAACATATATGTTGCAAATTTAAGCAAAGGAAGGCTCCATTGTATAAATATCTAGGCCTCAAGTTTGACAACAGTTCAGATGCATCTGCTGCAAAACAGGTACTAAGTAGAAAGACTCTGAAATAGAGTTGTTCTTGTATACCATCCACTGCAAATAATAAGCCTATAAGGAATGCCAAGCATGTGCATCAGGACATGCAAAGGAATACTAAAACAGAATGCATAATGGATGGCAGGGTGCATACATTCTACCCCTATGTACTGGAGTCTGGCACAAAAATAGGCATGCTACTTTGGAAGAAGAAGCACTCTACTTATGGTCAAAACAGATGCTTATAGACCACTGCACAAGGTACTAGAAGCAGCTAGACACAAAAGCTCACACAAAGCAGAGATGGAATCGATGGCCAGATCATAGTCCTGCAAAAGCTTTCGACATGATAAAGTAACATCCACAGGGAAAGATGGGACATACTCCTGGCAAAGCAGGTCAATGTCCACCTAGCTAGCCAACATACCCCACCATTTGACACATTACAGCCTATATATGATGAGATCGGTCAATGTAGAGGAGGCATGTTTCACAAGATATGACAGGCATATGGGAGACACTTTCTGAAATTAGGAGCAGCACACAGCCTTGCCATCTTACAATGGCCACCATCTAAAAGATTTGTGTGCTTCCCATTTGGTGAGTACCGTCAACTATCTGAAGGGCTCCCTCTCTTTAGTGCCCTTGATTTTGAGATTCATAGTGTCAAACAAACCCACTAGGGTGGGGTGGACCATGTTTACCTGGCCCTATCTTTGACGTGTGTACCGCCACACCAACAAAATCGCAATGCGGCATTAGTACCCCAAGATCCGTTTCACAAAAGACAGCAGATGTGTGTACACCAACCATATACACAAGAGGATATCAAACATTGACCCGGCGATACTTCTACAAGATCTCACCTCCCTCCTTGGGGGGGTGGGGTTCTGCACACATCAGCCATGGCAGCTCCTCGCACACAAGGGAGATCAAGACCACCATGCAAGGTTGTGCCCAAAAATCGCTGGTATGACAAGATTTCCATGATCGCGAGCATGACTCCACAGAGAGGTGAAGATAGGACAGCTCACACACAATGACTTGTTAGAATTATTGCTATAATTTAGCAGTGACCAATGTAATGTAATAAGTAGGTTAGGGGCACTTTTCCCTCACTTAGAGGTTTTTCCCCCTAACCACAGTTAGTTCACTAACTATGGTTAGTGAAGGATAAGGTTTTGTCACTTAGACAAAACCTATCACTCCATTCAGTTATAACTCTCTCATCTATTTGCAACTATCTTTTCAGCTCTCTCTCACTCCTGCCTCTTGCTCTCACCTTTGCTCTCTCCCCTTCTCACATTTGGTATCAGAGCAGCGTTCCCTCCCAAACGTGCTCCCAGCTCCTTGCCCAAGCTCCTCCTGCATCATCGCCGGTACAGTCCCAGCCTGCGCAGCATCCGTACCATTTCACATCAGCTGCATGTACAGAACGTTCGTACCAGACTGCCGTACAGCTTGCCGTATCGTCCGTACAGACAGTCCGTACAATCTGAGCAGACTGATTTCGTACAATCCCGTGTTGTACCTGTGCTGCCTTCCGTACTATCCCATCGCCATCGCCGCAGTACAGCAGAGCCGTACAACTCGTCGCCAGACTGTATGGTTAGCCGTACAGTACAGCTCCTGCGTACAGTTCGTCCGTACCGCACATGTGGCGCTGTACACCTGCAGTTCGTCCGTACACCTCCTGCGTATAGTTTATCCGTACACCTACAGTTCCTCCGTACAGGTCGCCATTCTTTCCAAGCAGCCTGTGTCTCCGTACATCCGTACAGCAGCAGTCCATTCAAGCATCTTCCAAACAATCCGTACTGTTGCTGCAAATCCGTATTGTTGGGCATCAGTCGTCCGTACAGTTGGGCCCTTGAATCTTTCGTTGGCGTTGTACCCTTCCTAGGTGTCTGCACTTTGTGTAGGTTTTCCTTGCAGGATTACTTTGCAGGTTTTTGCTTTACAGAAGAAGAGCAATTTGGGAACTTTGCAGGAAGCCATTGTTTGGCAGAGCAGTTTTTTGGGCAGATTTGAGCATATTATTTGAATTGGGCATTTTGCAAAATTTGGGGCTTTTCTTGGATTTGCTCCAATTTCAACTCAATTTCACCTCAACATTTGGGGCTTTTGCAATTACACTGCAATTTCGCAGTGAAATTTGGGGCTTTTGCAAACAGAGAGCAATTTGCACAACATTTGGGGCTTTCAGACCATTTGCCCCTTTCTGGTTGCAATTTCAAGCCACAAATTGGGGCTTTTGTGTTGGGAGAGCAATTTGACAGGTTTCAGTTCACACTGCCTTTCTGTGAGTGTTTTGAAGCACTTTTGGCAGGTTTTGGGAGAGATTGGATGCTCTAGCAGATTTCTGACAGAGACATTATAGAGATTTGAGTTGCATTTTTAGCCAGTGTTTGGCTGTGTTTTTTGGGATTTGTGCACTCTATTCCCAGCACGGGAATTCAGATTTGCATTTGCTGTATTTTCTTTCTCAGACATGGCCCAGCAAAATCAGAATGATTTCGGTTTCAGTGGTCTCTCACAAGAGGATAAGCTGGATGGTACCAACTACTCCCTATGGAGTTTTATGGTATGCAATATGCTGATTTCTCATAATTTATGGAACTATGTAAGTGGGGATGAGTTCCGGCCAGCAAATGTGGCACCTAATACCCCTCCCCAACAAGGAGGAGGCAAAGGTCGTGCGCAGGGTACAGCTGCAGCACAAGTTATTGGTGCAGTTATACCTACCACTCCAGAGCAAAAGAGATGGGATTCGCGTGATGCTTTAGCTTTGTCGTGTATTTCTCTTTCAGTGAAAAGATTCATCATTCCCCATATCCGGTCGTGTAAGACCTCAAAGGCAGCATGGGATATTTTAGAGAGCATGTATGCAGCTCGGAATGATGCCAGGGTGTCTTTTTTGAAAAGAGAATTGTCTCATACACATATGGAAGAGGGTGACTCCATGTCAGTGCACCTCACAAAGCTACAGGATTTACGAGAGCAGTTGCTGAATATTAATGAGATCATTCCTGATTCAGAGATGATTACCACTACTCTGAATTCTCTTCCTGAGTCTTATCTCAGCTTTCATACCTCGCTGAATTTGTCGTTGAGGGGGGGTGCAAATCCTCTCACTTTTCACAAGTTGATAGGACTTCTGCTGCAGGAAGAGCAGACCAAGAAAAACATGGCTTCACGAGCAGGTGAACATGCCATGCTCTCAAAATTCAAGCCTAAAGTAAAGGGACAGGCAAAGACTTCAGCAAATCAGCCTTCAAGTGGTTCAGGACAGCCTTCTCAAAAGGCTAAGGGTGATGCAAGTAAACCCAAGAAGAAGGGAATATGTCATTACTGCAAAAAGCCAGGTCACTACATTGGAGAATGCAAGAAAAGGCTTGCAAAAGAAAAGAAAATTAGCTCCGGTATGGCTGTCTCAGATTTAGCTCCTCATGCATCTGACAATGAGCAAGCTACATCCAACTTTGTGGAGCACGACTATGCCTTCTTGTCTTGCATTTCAGACTCTCAGTTGGCCGCTCAGGATAGTACAACCACTTGTAATGATGACACTTATGCTTTTTTGACATGCAGTTATGATTCTTCCAAGGATGCATCAACTTTCAGTCTCAATGAGACACATAATACATGGTATTTTGACAGCGGTGCCTCAAAGCATATCACTTCCAGGAAGTGTCTCTTCACATCTCTGCATCCACCACCTGTTGGTAAAAAGGTCACATGTGCCAACAACTCCTCCTATTCAGTTCGTGGTACAGTAGAAGTTGAACTTACAGCCATTGATGGCTCAACATTCAGAATTTCTGATGTCTTGTATGTGCCTGGTATCACAAAAAATCTACTTTCAGTGTCCACTCTTAACAGAGCTGGATTTCAGGTCATTTTTGAAGATGACAAGTGTGCAGTCCATGATAGAGAGCATGACTATGCCTTGAGATGGTCTGGCACTTTGTTGCGTGGTCTTTTTCAGCTTGACATGTATGAGAAAAGACCAACACATGCTCTTGCAGTTTCCACTCCTACTGCAGCTATGCAGAATGCGAAGTTATGGCATGCGAGATATGGACACATGCATTATGGCAGCTTGATGACGCTTCAAAAACATGCCATGGTTGATGCATTGCCTCCCCTTGAAACACCTCCTCCACATGCCTGTGAAGGGTGCATTCTTGGTAAAATGCACAGATCTCCTTTTAAGAAGGATGGATCAGCTAAAGCTGTTCGAAAATTACAACTTATACATAGTGATGTCTATGGTCCCATGAGGACTCCATCATTGGGTGGTCATCTTTACTTTGCCACTTTTATAGATGACTACTCCAACTACACTTGGGTTTATGGGCTGAAACACAAATCAGAAGTGTTTATGGTTTTCAAACACTTTGCAGCCATGGTTGAGAATGAATCCGGACTCAAGATACAGACATTACGCACAGATAGAGGAGGGGAGTACTTGTCTGCAGATTTTGATGCTTTTTTTAAAGACAAGGGCATTGTACATCAGCTTACAGTGAGGCTAACTCCTCAACAAAATGGCAAAGCTGAGAGAAAAAATCGTACTCTTATGGAGATGGATAGATGTATGCTAAAAAGCAAAAAACTGCCTCACAAATTTTGGCTTGAAGGTCTCATGTGTGCCAATTATGTTTTGAATCGGGCACCCACAAAAGCTTTGAAGACCAAGACTCCCTATGAAGTTTGGCAAGGGAGAAAGCCTTCTATGGATCATTTCCGTGTCTTTGGATGCCTTGCATATGCTCATGTGCCCGTTGAGTTTCGGCATAAGTTGTCTGATAAGGCAATCAAATGCATTTTTTTGGGTACAGTGCAGAGAGCAAGGGCTACCGTCTCTACAATCCTATCACACGCAAGATTATTGTCACAAGAGATGTAATATTTTCAAAAAATTCAGCTCACACTCAAGCTGAATTTGATGTGCCTTCTTCTTCCGGTGATGTCTTTGAGGGGTTACTACCCATTGCCTTGGGTTCCCCTGCTGATATATCTGATGAAAATCAGAATTTTCAGATACCTCCACATGCTCCAATTCAGCCACAGGATGTCTTACCACCTCCACAAGCCGTGGAAGAGGTTGTTTAGCAAGAAATTGCAGATATACATGTAGCAAAAACAGTGCCAAATTGGCTGTTACAAACTCTCAGGGAGAGTAAAATTGATGCTCCATTACCTGGCAGAACTCGGAGTGTAGTAAGGCATGGGGGAGGTGCTCTTTCAGTTGAATCAGCCTATGCAGGTACTCTTCTTGATGAGGAGGAACCTGAGACATTTGAAGAGGCACAGGATAATGTGCATTGGATGAATGCCATGCACGATGAATTGCAGTCCATTCAGAAAAATCAGACATGGGAAGTTGTCGATTTGCCACCGGGTAAACATGCCATAGGTACACGGTGGGTTTTCAAAGTTAAAAGAAAGCCCGATGGCACCATTGACACGTACAAGGCAAGGCTGGTCACAAAAGGATATGCTCAGAAAAAGGGCATAGACTATGAGGAGACTTTTGCTCCTACATCCAGGATGACAACCATCCAGTCAGTAATAGCAATGGCTGCAAATTTTCAGAGGAATGTTCATCAGTTAGACATAAAAACAGCCTTCCTTAATGGAGACTTGTTGGAAGAGGTTTATGTCAAACAACCTCCAGGCTTTGAAATTTCAGGAAATGCACTTCAGGTATGCAAGCTGAATAAAGCTTTGTATGGGCTGAAACAGGCCCCACGTGCATGGTATGCAAAGATTCATGCCTTTCTGACCAGCAAGGGGCTGCACAACGGTCCAACTGAAAGCACCCTCTACATCAAGAAGGATGGAGGGGATATTTTAGTCATCATTCTTTATGTAGATGACTTACTGCTCACAGGGTGGTCAAATGAAGATAATATTGCAGATTTTAAAGCTGAATTGCAAACCACTTTTGACATGTCAGATTTGGGGCTGCTACACTTTTATTTGGGGATCCACTTCACTCAAGAGCAAAGTGGCATCAGTATGTCTCAATTCAAGTATGTGCAAAAACTCTTGGACAGATTCAACATGCAGGATTGTAAGCCCATAGCTACTCCCATGGAGCCGGGGCTGAAGCTTACAATGCATGAAGCAAGTGAATCATTTGATGTCACACTCTACAGTCAGGCTGTTGGATGCCTCATTTATCTCTGCAATACACGACCTAATATTCAGTTTGCAGTTTCTCAGGTGAGCAGATATATGCACAGCCCAAAGACTATGCATTGGCAGGCTGTAAAACGCATCTTCCGTTATTTGCAAGGTACCAAGTCTTTTGGCTTGATGTTTCCAGGGGGGGGTGACTTGCAGATGCATGCCTACAGTGACTCAGATTGGGCTGGAGATTATGACACTAGGCAGTCCACAAGTGGCAATTGTTTCTTTTTGGGTAAATCTTGTATTTCTTGGTTGATCAAGAAACAATCTACAGTGGCTACCTCTTCATGTGAAGCTGAGTGCAGGGCAGCTTTCACAGCGACAGTTGAATGTGTTTGGCTGCGTCGTTTATTTGCTGATCTTCATCTTTCATTGGAGGGTCCTTCTCCAATTCTCACTGATAGTCAGAGTGCTATTGCAGTGGCAAAGAATCCTATGTTTCATGCTCGCACGAAGCACATTGAGGTTCACTATCACTACGTCAGAGAGAAGTTGCATGCAGGAGAGATCAGCATGATCTATGTGTCAACACATGACAATGTTGCAGACATTTTCACCAAAGCACTTCCACGTAAAAGGTTGAGGCATTTCGCAGTGCCCTGAACTTATCTCCTTTTGGTGATTGATCATTTCCTTGTGCATGACATTGGCACTACAGGGGGGTGTTAGAATTATTGCTATAATTTAGCAATGACCAATGTAATGTAATAAGTAGGTTAGGGGCACTTTTCCCTCACTTAGAGGTTTTCCCCCCTAACCACAGTTAGTTCACTAACTATGGTTAGTGAAGGATAAGGTTTTGTCACTTAGACAAAACCTATCACTCCATTCAGTTGTAACTCTCTCATCTATTTGCAACTATCTTTTCAGCTCTCTCTCACTCCTGCCTCTTGCTCTCACCTTTGCTCTCTCCCCTTCTCACATGACTCATGCCACATCCTCATTACACGGAAAAAGCATCCTTATTATTGCCAAGATGAGGAAAAGTTCTCTATTCCTAGGCCAACACCACAAGAACGCCCGAAAGAAATTCTAAGAACATCGCCACACGACTCCCAACACCTCGCCAGATACTTGGTATACCCATGCCCACTCCCTCTACCATTCACTCAACCAACCACCCCTCCCTCATCCCCCAAATCCACACCCCACGACCACATCCTAGTGTTGCATAGGTATGGTGAAGGGGGCCATTGCTAAACTACAAAATGGCAACGCACACAACCATGATGGGCTAGTGTTTGAGCAATGCTCACATGCAAGGGATCTTCTAGCCCCCTTGTTAGCATACATGTTAACAAGAGCCCTGTGTGAAGGATTCCCATTGATATTGGCCACCAACACCATTTTCTTGATTCATAAAGCAAGGTTCTATGAAGCCTAATAATTGCATGGCGATCATGATTGGTGACACGCTTGCCAACATCATTGGTTCAACTCTTGAGCACGAGTTGAGTTGGTGGACCGAGGGCCGTGGACATACGGCAGTTGGACAACACAGCTTTATGCAAGGATAACACACTTGACCATATTTTCACATTATGCGCAATCATTGAGGGTGCCAAGCACAAAGACAGAGAACATATTTTGCTTTGTGAATTTCCACAAAGCCTTTGACATGGTCCCACATGCACCAAGCTGCTAGGACAGCTCCAAGATATAGAAGTGCCATCAAAGACAATCTCGAGGATTTTCACACTACATGAGTCGGTGACTGGGCAAGCACAAGCTTTAAGTGGGTAATACAAAGGAGAGAAACATGGCTGCCCTCTTTCACCCACATCCTTGGATTGTACATTGATGAGGTCTCTGACCTCATGGATAGGATTGGAGAAGTCTTATCATATGCAGATGAATGTGCTGGCACTCCGTTTGAATACCCTAACTGTCCACTCGTTTGAAAATGCCTCATATCAAGCCGTGCTAGACCTGCTCTAGGCCAGTCGTCTTGCTGACTCTAGTGCCAACCTTCGAAGTCTCCAGCTAAGGCCCAATCTATGTGAAGGTATGTCACCGTCTGGAAGATGGCATCGATCTAGAATGGTCACTGGTGTCATAGCAAACTATGCCTGTATCATCTAATGAGGGACCGAGGGCTTACTATATACCTAGACGAATCCAGGAACATTCCCAAACTCATCCTCTAAAAACACAACATAGTGCAGTTTCAATCTCACGATAGTCACTCATAAGATTGAAAACCATAAACTCCATCACGCATAGCAGGGACTAGCTCTATGACATCCCCACTGATATCATCAGCACCCAACAGTGGGTGTAGGCCATAGTATAAAAATATGCTCTCACACATACAAATCCACACACCCACACATACTTGAGCATCCATTTATACAAAGTCTTCGTACTAAGTATCTATCGACACTCCGGAGGTGAAGGGCAAACTCAGCCATGATGAAGGCTAGCACTAAAGAAGAAGGCTAATCAAAAAGTAGTCCAAATCTCTTCATTCAAGCTACAATTGCTTGTGAAGTCTAAACAATTTCATTTTAGTCTCTCCCGAACGAGCATCTAAATCTACTCCCTAATGAGGGCTTACTCCCTAATGAGGGACCGAGGGCTTACTCCGAACCATCCTGGATGCCATCACTTGTAGCCTCTTGAATTTCCGTCGGTCGGTCACCGACAGGTCGCTTCCCTAGAAAGGTGCACTGCATGCATAGCTATTCGACTCACAAGTGTATCAAATAGCCATCCCAGTCCTAGAAGTGTGCCTGAAAGCACTGTCACTCTAGTTGAGTCAGAAACTATTGAAGAAGCAATGAGGACTATGTCATTCGCGCATAGCAGTATCTGTATCATCAAATCAATAAGCGAGGATCCCTCCCCTCCTAGGCAATCAATGAAAGCCATGATCCCATCAACATAGAGCCCAAAGAGTGTAGGTGAGAGGGGGCATCCTTGCTTCACTCCAATCATGCTCTCAATCCAATCTAGCAGGCCTTCAAGGGCTCGTACTCTCTCTCTGACCAAATCATATATGCTCATCACCCCCCAGATCGTGTCCCATCCTAGGCAATCAATGAAAGCCATGATCCCATCAACATAGAGCCCAAAGAGTGTAGGTGAGAGGGGGATCCTTGCTTCACTCCAATCATGCTCTCAATCCAATCTAGCAGGCCTTCAAGGGCTCGTACTCTCTCTCTGACCAAATCATATATGCTCATCACCCCCCAGATCGTGTCCCATGAGACTGAGAGAGAGAGAGAGAGACGAGACGATACAATACGATTGTATTAAAGTCATCTTGAGACCCTGGGATTGGTGATCACTATCAACAAATAGTGATCCTTACATCCGGTGTAATAGAATACTATAGACTACTTGTTGGGCTACTTTGTGTGCTAGCCCGAGTACTCTATTTCAGTGTTCCAAAACATCTTTTAGATATCCAGACATTGTGGATTTCTCGAGCCACGGAGGAGTCCCTGTAGAGGACTTCAACACAAGGACAAAGGTGCACCAGATGCCTCTCCTTGATTTTAGAGATGATGCTATCTTGTTGCCAGACATCGACGTAGATGCTGCAGATATGTCACAAGTCTCAGCTTATAGGTGAGCCCCGGTCACATCTTATGGGCATGCACTGCTACATTTGGGGAGGATGCATGATCTCATTATCTACAATGATGTCAGCCGATGGCCCTCTTCAAATTGTTTCACTCGGTTCCCACATGGGGGGGCTCTAGCGTGGTCGACTATATCATGGGAAACCCTGCCTTCGCCTCTCATATCACCGATTTCATTGTCGCACCACCTCCTCCAGGAGTGGACCACACCTACCTTTTCTTCCATATCTCTACTCCCCATCTCATAATACCGCAAACCGCCAATCACTCGTACCACTTATCATGACAAGCGAAGCTGTTTAATGAATTTGTTTGCCTTGGTACACCATTTCAACTATTCACGAGGGAGGGGATCCCATGAACTAGGGGAACTACAAGACCATCATGATTGGACATGTCATGACCAAGATCTATACATCAATACTTGATACCAAGGTCAACAGCTTCGCACAGATGCAAGGGCTCAGAGCAGAGGGGCAAGTTGGATTCCAACATGACCATGGGACCATGGACCACATACTCACACTCAAATGTATCGAGGAGGCCAAGACACGAAAGTAGAAGCTTTATTGTTGCTTTGAGGATTCCCGCAAGCCTTTCATACGATACCAAGGGCTCGCCTCATTAGACGGTCGAGTGTCCTCTTTTGCCCACCATGTTTGGCCTCTACATAGATGAACTGAGACCTTTATGCAGACTTTGGGTGGGGTTGGATGCTCTCTTGCCGGTACTCTGATTCAGATCTTGATGTATGCAGATGATGTGGTGTTTTTATTCTCCTCTACAGAGGGCCTTAAGAGACATTTAGATGCACTACAGTCCTTTTGTGAGACGCATGATTTGAAAATCAACCTTGGCAAAACCAAGGTTATGATTTTCAATACCTCCCGAGCAGTCATGCATAGAGAGCAGTTCATCTTTGACGGATCGCCGATAGAAATTGTCTAGCCTTACACATACCTAGGGGTTCTCTTTTCTAGCCTTGTTTGTACGATGAGACGAGCTATGCAGGCTCGTCTCAGCACAGGTTACGCTTCTCTAGCCAAATTGGAGAGGTAGTGTTGCCACTCGCACTTTCAGGACCAAGGCCCTTCTACTCAACTCCTTGGTCCGACCAGCTAGGATGTATGGCAGCCCTAGTTGGGAGCTGGATCCTTCTCATGCAAAGTTGGCTCAGGTGGAGCGTATCCAGGTCCTCGTGTTGTCATGTCTAATTCACAATAAGTCGTTCATTCGTCACCAAATTATTCAAGCCGAGTTTAGATCACCCCCACTATGGCTTCATGCTCCATTTTACGTCATCATGTATCTATATCGTGTCAGGGGGTATGGGGATTGCACCTCGAGACGGTACAAATTGCCATGGCTAGCATTGTCCTACATCTATGGCCTTGGCTGTAGGGCGACCTGAGATGTTGGTACATGTTAGAAACATGGTGAGAGAGACAGAGAGAGAGAGAGAGAGAGAGAGAAAGAAAGAGAGTTTATTAAAGTCTTCGGAAGACCGATGGGTCTATGAGACTGTGAAAAACCTGATACAATGAGCTATGGTAGTGGAGCTACTAAACGAGCATCCACACCAATGCAGAGTGCAAAAATGCAAAATGGCAATACTAATTCCTAAGTACAACATAGTCATGTCAATAGTCGACTATATATATCAATTTCAGCATCATCATCAACATCATCATAATCATCATCATCGTCATCATCAAGGATGGATGAGGCAGTGGAAGTGCAAGCATGAGGTCAACGATAGAGCGTTGTCGTCCCTCCAAGGGTGCAGTCCTAATATGTCTCCTGGTCGTAGCTCTGTGTCTAACCAGGGCCACCAAATGTAAAAACCATTGTGACATGAAGTTGGGGGTAATAGACTTCACGCACCTCTTCACTTCCTACTGCTTTCGAACTGACTGACAAAGATATTTATCATTGAGAATGGGACATTAGAAAGAAGCTTTTATGCCAAGATACAACATCATACTTTCCTCCCTCAGATGAGAATGAAGATGGTAACATCCCAAGTGATGTTGTAATCAAGCATAGGGAAAAGGAAAGGATTAGCAGAGGCCATAATCTCAGCGAGCCGGTTTGCGCCAAAGAGAAGAGCGATACGTTGTTGAAAGAAGATCTTGCGGCTCAACATGACATGAACTGATATATATCGAGGAGTTTGAAGGGGCAGATTAGGTCGGATGGGTAGATTCTGAGGAAACATTGCACCTCCTTCATAGACACCTTTACACTTAGCTCAAAACACTCTACAAACTGTCATTAGACACAAAGGCCTATAACTTTCAGTAGAGACATGATATCAGAGATTCAAGCACACAAAGAGATACGCCTTAATATGGGCTTCGCGCTGATATAAGTTTCATTGAAAACAGACAGACGGTTGAAGAGATATGGACAGTTTACTGGAAGGGGGTAAAAACTGTCATGAAAATAGACTGTCAGACACAGAGACTCATAACATTTTGCAGCAGTATCTGATTCAAGATCTAAGCACCTAGAGACATGTGCCTTAAAGAGAGCTTCGCGCTGATATATGTTTCATAAGAAACAGAGAAGCGGCCAAAAAGTTATGGACAGTTTACTAGACGGGGGTAAAAACTGTCATGGAAACAGACTGTCAGACACAGAGAATCATAACTTTTTGCAGCAGTATCTGATTCAAGATCTGATCACATACAAACATGCGCCTTAAAGAGAGCTTCGCGCTGATATAAATTTCATTAAAATCGGACTATTGAGTAGAAAGTTATGAGCAAAATACTAACAGGGGGTCGAACTGTCAGGAAAACTGCCCTCCACCCATGCTAATTTCCCCTGAGCAGGATGCTCCCTCAAGAATCCACCTTCATCAACGATCCACCCCTCATAGTTTTCGCCTAGAAGAGGGGAAGAAGTTTGCATGGTGGCTCGGGAAACAGATGGACCATGTGTGCACAGTGAGCAGCCGAATAGAAAGAACTTTTAAGGCTTTGAAAGAAAGAAAAGGGAAGAAACACTCAAGAGAGAGAGAACCTGAAGTGACCTTCATTACAAATAGAGTGAGAATCCACTCCAACACTACAAACACAAGGGAGAAGAAGAGGTTTCATACATACAAGAGGGAGCGGAAGCTTCAAGACTACTCATAGAGAGAGAATAAACTAGAGAGAGATGGACTCAAGAGTCTACATAAGAGAATATCTACAAGAGGGAGAGAAGGCTCATGAAGAGGCTTGGGGAGACTAGAGCTACAGCAACACGAGGCCTAATGGTGGAAGAGATTAATGAACAAGGGAGAGGAGGGCTCCTTTTATAGAGATTTTGTCACCCTCCTTCACCCATTTACAATTGCTGCCTCTAGATTCCTTTCCCCATCAATCACATAAGCACGTATGTCACCATCCATGTCCTTTTTGCCTACTCTTGCCATGTGTCCCATCACAAGATGCTCAAGACTCTTAAAATATTGAGAAAGTCAAGAGTCTCCCCACATGAAGCCCATAGGGACCCTCTCTTTTCCACATGTCCACATCCTCCTTATTCCACATAGGAGTTCTAGAAGGACTCCTCTTGACTTCACACTCTTCCACATGCCTTCCACACGCTTGGCATGTGGCCTCTCTTATAATATTGGAACACATGGACATGAGCCCACCTCTTTATATGACTCACTCTTCCTATTTTCTAAAAAACTCCATAATATCCCATACATAAATAACTCTCACCCCATACCAAGGTATTTATAATTCATACCTATGGTATTTACAATGAGCCATTCCACTCATCCTCTCCATCCCATACAATATCATAGAAAATAGAAATAAGTGAGAGCCGCTAGGCTATCACTTGATACTCAAACTCTTATCAAACATAGAGAAAAACAATACCAATGCCAAATTAAAAATATCAATTTTTGGCGTCACACCATGCAAGCCTTTCATTCATTCATCATCATCACTAAATGAGACAAGTGAAGTACAAGCCTTATATAGGCTACACACTCACACACTAGCACTAAGTGCATGTGGGATAAGTCCCATAGTGACACGTGGCACTCACACATGAACTAGTACAAGATCTCCTAGTATATACAACACATCACACATCACATCTTAGACACTCTTTGGCTATGATATCTCCAACACCCCCCTTCAAAGCAAAGAGTGTGAGACCCAACACGCAAGGCGTAGACGGACCCCCCCTCCACCACAATACTACAAAGAGCAAGTCCAACTATCCAACACCTCCCGTGCGATAGTGACTTCTCAACCAGTTTGTGATCGGCAAGGCAAAACCATCACTCTTCACCCCCCCTTACTCTGAACTGGGTGGTCAATACCATCATACCGAAGTAGAAGACAATACATTCATTTTTGGGGGACAACCCAAGGCAGAGTACCTCTTATTGACTCCAAATACATTCATTTTAGAGGGACAATTCAAGGTTGAGAACCTTTGTTGACTCAACACAAAAACACATAGCATCACTGAACATCATCTACCACTTCAGAGAGGGATAGATCATGTGATATAGCAGATAAAGCTTGCTCCTCACGTCCAAGATGTAGACCATTCTTTAGGCTATCCGTAGGTGCCACTCATTCCTTGGTATGTGCCCTATATGCCTAGTTACAATTAGTTAGGTCAGTCGGTGTAATTATTATACCACTTAGGACAGTTAGAACACTTAGTCCAGTGAGGGCACTTAGCCCTAGGATTTTGTTATGTTGGCTCTCTCTTGAGTCTCCACTCAGTTTTGCAGCAATTCATTACAACAGCTCGTTTTTGTCTTTTCCCCTTCATTCTTGAGCTTCCATTGCTTGCCCTACCCTACAGTGGTATCAGAGCAAGCTGGGAATCCATTCCCTCAGTCATTGACAGCTTTTCCAAGCTGTTTGGCAGCACTTGGAGCTCTCATTCTTTCTGATTTGTTCATTCTCAAGGCATTTGCAGCGAGCTGAAGCGATTCTGGGCTGTTTCGAGCATTTCTATCACGAGAACTTCGCGGGAAATCAACGTTTTGGAGCCCCTTTTGCAGAAATCGTTGCATTTTACCAGCATTTATTGCTATACATGTTCACACGTGTGGTATCCGCCTACTGTACGGAATTTTGTACAGCTGTACAGCCCATACGGACATCCGTACGGAGCATTTAATGCATCTGCAGACCTGTACGGAACATTTAATGCAGTACAGAAGTGTATGGACTTGTTGATGCCAGAATTTGATGCTGTAGGGACTTGTACAGACTTCATTCCAGCCTGTTCAAGCTCTCTCCAGCGATTCGCAGCTGTTTCTTGCTGTCTCGTGAAGCCTGCTGGTGTTTGAAGACATTTGGAGCTTGCTGAAGTGATCCGGAGGTCTCTCCTTGAGCCCATTCCTTCGCATTTGTCTTCCCTTTGCCTCAGGCTACGAGTCCCCTCCATTGAATCACTCTCCTATCATTTCCAAGTGCTCTCCTCCCTGTGGAGCACTTTCTCTTGCTGTAACTCTCATTTCCAGTTTTCTCTTGGCATCTCTCATTGCCATTTGTTGTCATTTTCACCTCTCCTTCAAGGTTGAATCCCTTTGTTGCATTGGTTCTTTCCAATTTCTGCTTCATTTACGTTTTGAAAAGGCCCCGTGTAGCCTTGGAAGGCCTCGTGTTGCCTTTTGGGGAATTTTTGCAACAGGTATACCTTGAGACAGCAAAGTCTTTTCCAATGAAAAGCTTTGAAGCTTGAGCAGCATTTTGCCTTTTGATTTTGAGAGGTTGCCCTTCTCTCATTTGCCTTGCCAGTTGGTGCATTTGCCTTGAATTTCAGCACCATGACTAGCAGTAAGGATGATTTGTTTGGGATGCTTGGAGCTGAGGACAAACTTGACGGCACGAATTACCCCATGTGGGCATACATGATGGGGCATATCTTGGTTGCCAAGAATTTGTGGAACATTGTTTCAAGCGTTGAGGTCAAGCCTACACATAATGCAGCTTCTGGTGCTACATCTCCTACCTTTAGTGCTACAGATACTCCTTCAAGCTCATCTGGTGATGGATCTGATGCTACTTCTGAAGCAGCTGCATCTTCTACTACAGTTACTTTGCCTCCTACACAGGAGCAGATTCAATGGGATGGTCGCAATAGCAAAAGCAAATGCCTTGATTGCCCTTTCAGTTAAAAGGGTCATTATCCCTCCTATCCGGTCTTGCAAGACATCAATGCAAGCGTGGGATCAACTTGCATCCTTATATCAGGTGCAAAATGAGGCGGGGGTTGCCTATCTCCGCAAGCAGATGAAGGACTTGAATCTTGAAGAGGGTGGTAATATGGATGCCTATCTCACCAGTGTGAAGGATTTGAAAGAGCAGTTGGCTAACATTGCTGAGGTGGTGCCAAATTCTCAGCTTGTTTCTAATACTCTTGATGGGTTGCCTGACTCTTATCAGGGCCTTGCTACTATATTGAGGTTGGTTGCAGGTGCAATGCCAACCATTATTCTTTTGACTAGCTGGTTGCCCTCTTATTTTAGGAGGAACAAAGCCGTGCAAACCGCAATGCTTTTGCAGCTAGTGATCAAGCCTTTGCCGCCCAACACAAAAATAAAGGCAAAGGCAAGGTTTTAGCTGGTAAACCCCTTATTCACATGCTCTTTACTCTCATGATGATGCTTCTTCGGGGGATAAGTACGCGATCTCAGGATTGGAAAGAATCGAAACAAATTCAACAAGAAATAGATTAATTGTGGGTTGCACAAATTCCCGGTCCAAAAAACACGGGTAGAATAATAACTCTTTATTCCTCGAATCCTACGCGAATCTATCTATATGGTGGTTGGGCCTTTCCTACAAGAACACCCACAATGGATCAACGGCTCGTTACGGAATAGGATAACCGAGAAGTGTAGGTGTACCAAAACACAACAGCAGGTCCGAAATGTATCAGGCATCTCCCTAGAAAAGCTCTGAATTCTGTAGCAAGCCACCACAAGATAAACGCCGTTGTAGATGAACTGGAAGCCAGGAACAGCCCCGAAAATACTGCTGTTGTAGGCAGTTCTGCAGCAGCACTCTCAGAACAGCTCGGAGATGCAACAGCAGCCTCAAAACAGGTTGAAAAAGCCTTCGAACCCCTCGAAATATTGGAGAGAATACTGTTGGGTAGCCAATTTCACAGCAGCAGCAATAAAAGCAGTTTTGGGCGTCGATAATCTCCACTTGTTGCAGGTACCTCCAAGAAAATACGCCAATCAGCAGGGAATCACATCGCCTAGTACTCCAAGAGAGCTTAAATGGAGGCGCTTGGCTGTGGATGGTGTAGACAGGAAGAAATGAATGCAAATGGCTATGGAGACGGAGGCGGATGTGCAAAGATTCTAGTCGGGTAGGAGCAGCTGAAAGAAGGCGGCGAAAATGAGGCGGCTGAGAAGAGGGGACTGCATAGGCAGATCAGGGTTAGGGCTGGAGACCATGATGACGTGGCAGGGCTGACCTGCTCTCATACCATGTTAGAAACATAGAGAGAGAGAGAGAGAGAGAGTGAAGAAGTGATACACAAATGTAGAAACCATGGAAGGCTTTCATTCATTCATCATATCACTAAATGAGACAAGTGAAATACAAGCCTTACATAGGCTACACACTCACACACTAGCACCAAGTGCATAAGGGATAAGTCCCATAGTTCATATGTGAGTCATGTGTGCAATCACACATGACTCACACATGAACTAGTACTAGATCTCCTAGTACAACACATCACACGTGACACATCACATCTCACACACTCTTTGGCTATGATCTCCCATAGTGACGCGTGGCACCCACACATGACTCACACATGAACTAGTACAAGATCTCCTAGTACAACACATCACACATCACATCTCACACACCTTTTGGTTATGATATCTCCAATAGTATGTACAGACATGCAGGTGGTTTGAAAGATTGGGGCTTCATATGGATAGACTTCCACTCTTCCAGTACAACATTGATGCGCCGTTTCTCCCACTTAGGTCATACGCGAGGACCTCTTGTAGCTATACACATTCTGAATCTGGTTGGAGCCGCGAAAACTCCTGGTGAAGCTAATCTTCTACAAAGATCACTGCCTACGTGTGTTTTATGAGGGTTTTATTGATCCTCCTAGATATACCCCGATTCACCTCCCCCATTCATTCAGGATCTCTATTGGACAGTCCCGGGTTTCTTCACATCGACTTCGCATTGAGAGCGGGTGAGCTAAGGGAGTACCTACGGAGCGGCGCACATGCACTCTGTGTGAGCTACAGAAGATTAAGTCAACGAGCATGTATGTCCAATATACTACGAGATCCGAGGTCACTTTGATTGCCTCTTCACAGATAGCTTCGGGCTACTTTCTTGCTTCCTAGCCTTTCCAAACAAAAGATGTTTGTGTAGGCCATCTTCTCCTAGTTCTAGTGATGCCCTATAGGCCCTGGTATGTGCCTTGTAGGCATTGGTATAGGCACTCAGTTTATTGTGTGCCTTTTATGCCTCATAAGACACTTAGTCCTATGTGACACCTAGGACACTTAGTCCTAGGTCTAGGTACAAGTACTATGTACTTTTGTTTTTCACTCACTACTCAAGATTGACATGACAGCTGTGACTCTTCAACTCTTTGTACCTTGCACTCTCTTTTCTCTCAACCGATCCTACAGTTTGGCCACCTTCATCCATGAGGCAGTTAGACATCGAGAGCACTTACTCATATCACAGAGATAGGGACAAGGTGCACTGGCAAACTCATCTCAAAGCATGATCACAAAGTTTTTCCAGCCAAACCCCGCAAGTTATCACCACGTGAACCTACGATACGGGTGAGACCCTACAGTAATGCGTCATACCTGACAAAGGATGGACACGCAGATTACACTTGGAAACATTCCTTCCATGTTCAAGGTAGGGGTACAACTAATTGGGGTCACCGTAGCCCTAGTTTGACGTAGAGCTTCTAGTAGGTAACGCCCACGGATAGTCGACAACACTCTACCTCTGACTTTACGCTACCACTTGGCACTGTCCAATCAAGCGGTGGAATCCTTCATGACATTGCGTTGGATTCTGCTTTGTACTATGATGACATATGATGATAGTTGTGATGAGGAGGGCCATACTAATATGGACACTATGATTTCGCTTTGTATTAAGGTTTTTATGACTATGTAGCATGTAGAATGTAGTATGGGTGTTGATGCTCGTTTAGTAGCTCCACCCTTTCAGCTATTTGTATCTGGTTTCTCACAGTCTCATAGACCATCGGTCTTTCAAAGACTCTAATAAAATTTTTCTCTCTCTCTCTCTCTAGCACACTAGAGGCACACTTCTTGGTTCGCTAGTCTCTTCATGGTTCGCAGCACGGCATACAGATGGACCACCTCCTACCACTACAATATGATCTCACCTCTCCCTTCCTTCAAATCGCTCATAGAGAGATCAACACACTCACCCAGTTAGACCTCCTCAAACAACACATATAGCATACATAGGTGGTGCCATCAGAGGACTTGGGTGCCAAGATGGCCTTCAACAAGGATCATCTTCTTAGGCTCACAAAGGGCAGCTTCATTCACAGACCTGGATACATGGAGGTGAGTATTGACATCAGATAGTTGCCATAGGATAGAATCCAAGTATCATCACATCGACTACACATCAAGACCAAGAGACCCGAGGGGACAGACGGGCAGACAAGATCTTCACGCTTTGTCTCACTAAGGTGGAGACAGAGGGACACCACATATGCCAATGCATGGTATACTATGAGATTCGAGGGAGATTCCAATATCCTTTAGAGACTAATTTGGTCCAATATCCAAGATCATGGACTTCCTAAACCATCAATACCTTGGGATGTTCCTACTTGAGACACATCAATAACAAAAGATTGTCCTCAAACATCTTCAACCTCATATGCCACCCCCTACACCAAACCACTATCACCAGAAAGAAAGTTTATTAAAATCTTCGGACAACCGATGGGTCTATGAAACTATGAGAAATCTAATACAAACAAGCTGAAAGGGTGGAGCTACTAAACCAGCATCAAGACTCATACTACGTTCTACATAGCTATAAGTACATCAATCTCAATATAGAATCATAGCATAGCATCTTCAAAGCTAGAGAGGACCTAGATGTCCAGAATGACCTTGTAGATGCACTAGCACTAGTGAATGCGGCCGCACCAAGGCATCCACAAGATGCCACATTGTCTCCCTCCAGCAAGCAAGCAACCCTAGCCCCCACAACAAAGGACCCCCTTTACACGTTGTTGCCTTGGACTGCCCCATGGCCGGCGGATATGCTAATATTCTACATAGCCATGGAGCTTGTTTGGGATTATTAGTTTCAATTCCTACATTGTACATAGCCAGGTCTAGTTTTCATTTTCTTTATTTGGTTTCCATGATGAGACACACCATGGATATCATTGTAACACTTAAATCTCATAGGCCAATTCAGCCTCTTGTAGGCACTCTCTCTCTCTCTCTCTCTCTCTCTCTCTCTCTCTCTCTCTCTCTCTCTCTCTCTCTCTATCTATCTATCTAGTCTCCCTCCTCCTTCCTCCTAATTGCGGGCTCTCTCTCTCTCTCTCTCTCTCTCTCTCTCTCTCTCTCTCTCATACAGGTGTACAGCTCCGTAACCCCTCCGTACAGCCCGCCATACAGTCCCACAACCCCTCGTACAGCCCACCGTACATTCTCCGTACAGTCCCATAACCTCCCCGTACAGTCCGCCGTACCCTTCCATACATCCCGTATCAATCCGTCATACCAGCCCTGTATTTTCTCCATACCCCGTACTTTCTCTGTACATCCTCCGTACTCTCTCCTTCATACATTTCCGTACAGTCAGCTCTTAAACCCCAGGCTAGGCTGAGCCCTTGGCCTAGCTCTGGGGGGGTAGATATAGTCAAAGAGCAAGACATATTTGCACAGGCCATTTCTGATGGAGTTCCCCAAGACGAAGATGTTCCCCTCGACTCCAGCCAGCAAGAAACCATCCTATGCTGATATGGCTTCAACACCTTCCCCCTATGCCTTAGCAATTCACAGATTTCAAAGCCAAGGAGACCCACATGATTCTTACAACGAGAACTCAGGGATGCAAAGCTTTGCATTGCTTCTCCGGAGAAGGCAATCTCAGAAATGAAGAGCAATGGCAAACAAGAGGTAATCCAAGAAGTTTTACAAGAATGTAGTATTGCAGCTCCTGCACCACAGCTTGTGACTAAGGTACAAGAAATGGTCACCACTCAGCTCAAATCTATGGGACAAGAAATTACAGCAACAATATTGACAAATGCGATGTTTATGGAGAGGTACAAGAGCAGGGAGCCATATCAAGAAATAAGAAGATCTTACGCATTGGGGGATTGAAAGACAGTTGCATTAACTGTTTCGATGAGGAAGGTGAATACACTAAGGAAGAGAAGAATACCCAACTCAAGAAGGCAATACCACAAATCGAATACTTCAAAGAAAAGATTTAAAGAATCAAGATTATCAAACAAACCAACAAGCTGAAGGGCACTAGAGTTTAGATATCTAAAGAGCTCCCTCCGACACAGCTCAAACAAAGAGCAAATCAACTAACCAAAGTGAATGAAGCACGTGAAGAGGGTAAATGGGCGATTTATCGAGATGGGCAGGGACTCGACTTCAAATCTGAGGAGGGATTCATCATCAGACCCCAGTATCTCAAGGATAGAGGAGTGTCGCATGCACTGAGGATCGCCATTGGACAGATGCGTGTTTTATCTAATCAGTTGAGGATTGAGACAGGGAGAGCAGCGGATTTGTATGCTATGCACACTAGGAGCGGTTGAGATAGAGGATCACTTTCTATGTACTTGCACGGCATATTATGAGATCACGGGGCGATACCATTGCCGAAATCACGGGGCAATACCATTGCCTCTTCCAAGAGGGGAGGAACTTTGGCGCACTCTCATGCCTTATCCAATTCCATGACCAGGTCTGCATTGGCCTATACGTACATGCGCCGACACAGGGAGACTCTACTACGATAGATTAGAGAGCAGCAGGAGACAAACAGACCACAGGATATAGAGGCTGACAGAGCACAACAACACGTCACAGACTTCTATGCATTTGAGTTAGCTCCAAGACACAGCGGGATAGAGGAGAGGAGGAGATAGCCAACATGCGGGCAGCTTGGATCATTGAGAGAAGGACGCAGAGACCACCTGCAGCAAGGAGAGCGACTAGAGTTCACTCTATTGATGTCCGGCTATCACAGCTTTCCTCAGAGGAGACCGCCCGAGATGGGGGGGCCACGTCCTCAGCAGAGGGGCTGCGGAGACATCTAGAGGCCCTAGAGATGTTTTGCACAGAGAGAGACCTAACAATCAACCTTGGGAATACCAAGGTTATGGTCTTCAACACCTCACATGCAGTGGTTCATCGACTCAAATTCACCTATCGAGATGAGCTAGTGGAGATAGTGCAGTCGTACACATATTTGGGAGCAGTCTTCACAGGACCCCGTTTCACTATGACACATGCAGCCCATGCACAACTCACACGGGGGCGGGGTGCTTTGGCATGGTTGGAGAGACGACTTCCAGGCACACTTTCAAGACCCGCCGACGAAGATTAGTTGAGAGCGGGGCGGACACATGGTATGTACGTGTGTCCACATGGTTTGCCAGACACAGGATTTAGATGGACAGGCTCCCTTCCTTTCAGTACAGTATGGGATATACCCCTTGAGTCGATCCCACGAGATGAGATTAACCGTATCATACAGTTAGATCTACTCCAGCTCTACACATCTCGAACTTGGCGAGGGGATCAGGAGCTCCCCACCAAGGCTCAGTTTTACAGCGATCATTTCTTGAGCGTCTCAGAGGATGGGTTCATCATCAGACCTCAGTATCTCGAGGACAAAGGAGTCTCACATGCACTCAGGATCACTATTGGGCAAATGCAGGTTTCATCCCATCAACTGAGGATTGAGACAGGGAGAGCTGCACGTTTACCCAAAGAGCAGTGGATCTGCATGCTATGCACATTGGGAGTGATTGAGACAAAGGAGCACTTTCTCTGCGCCTGTCCCACCTATTACGAGATCCGAGGGCGATACCGTTGTCTCTAAGATGGGAGTGGCTTCGGCCCATTATCACGATTGATCCACTTCCATGACCAGATCTACATTGGGTTGTATCTGCTTGAGATGCGTCGACACAGGAAGACCCTGGTACGATAGATCAGAGAGCAGGAGGGGTTGACCAAACCACCAGATACAAAGGCTGAACGGACATAGTGGTGGGTCACAGATTTCTATGTCTTTGAGTCAGCGCCAGGATACAACGAGATCGAGGAGGAGGAGCTAGCCAATATGCGGGCAGTCTAGATTTCTTAGAGAGGGGTGCAGAGGCCACTCGCGACACGGAGAGCAACTAGAGCACCCTCTATTAGGGTTAGACCTATTACATCTTTCCTCAAAGGAGACCGCCCGAGACGAGGGGTCACTCTGAACATAGCTCAACGAGTTCAGAGATCGAGGAGACCACGCCCCCCTCCACCACCACAGCATGAGACTACCTAACAAACGCAGATCCGAGAGATTTTCACCACTTATAGGCATGCCATCATGGTACCGGGTTTCGGATTCTGATATTTCGCTTGAGCTATTGAGTTTTTATTTTACTTTATTTTCAGCATAGTACTCAGCAAGCGCCTTAGCGCACCCTTTGCTTCAGCCCTCCGTGGCTTGTATGAGTTCTTTTCCCTTCTGGTGTGTTTTGCAGTTTGTCCCATAGGCCCGCGAGGCTTTCCGAGGAGAATTGCAACCCCCCCACACTATGATGCTTCACATACTTGCCTTTTTTTTTAAACACACAAAAGAGAAGGGTTTGAATTAGCATCACAAAGATGGGGAAAGGCGAACGAGAGAATGACAAAGAAACTGATAAGGGGAGAAACAAGAAAGATGACAAGATTCCAAAGCAACTTACTCTCGAGGATGTTAACATACGTGTTAACACAAGTGGACTCGGTGTGGACACAGCAAAGCGATAACGAAGACTACTACAGTATCTACCTCAGTGGGCCATCATCCTCATCATCATCAACATCTACCTTGGGTTCCTCGACATGAGCACTATAGGGGTCAAACAAAGCTGCCCACTCTCATTGACCTTCTTTGGCCTTTATATAGACGAGCTTGAGTCTTTTATGAGGACCCTAGGAGGGGACAGCTGCTCTCTCACTGGCTACGTGCTCCAGATTCTATTATATGCTGATAATGTGGTACTCCTATCCTCAACCAATGAGGGGCTCCAAGCACATCTAGATGCACTAATAGCTTTTTGCGAGTCCCATGACTTAAAGGTCAACCTAGGTAAAACCAAGGTTATGATCTTCAATACCTCCAGAGCTGTTGCACACAGAGAGCAGTTTACATTTGACGGGGCACTGGTGAAGATTGTTTTGTCGTACACTTACCTAGGGGTTCGGTTCTCTCGACCGATCTTCATGATGAGACCGGCTATGCAGGCCCAACTAAGTAGAGGATACACCTCACTTGCTCGACTAGAGAGACAGTGCTTCCATTCACATTTTCAGGACCCGCAGACCAAGGTTTTTTTTTTCGACTCCTTGGTCCATCCTGCGGGTATGCACGGTAGCACTTGCTGGGGACTAAACTTATCTAACACAAAGTCGCGAGGATCTCCTTCAGTGTCACATTCAGGACCTAGTTTGTGAAGCTAAGTTTCTATCGGGACCACTGCCTACGTATCTACGAGGAGGGTTTCATTATCCCACCTAGGTACACCCAGATCCATCTCCCGCACTCACTCAGGATTGCCATTGGATAGCTCCGCGTGTCATCGCACCGACTCCATATCGAGAGCGGGCGAGCAAATGGGATCCCCAAAGAGAGTTGTATCTACACAATATGTGAGCGGTACGAGGTGTTTTAATCAGAGGAGCACTTTATCTTTTCGTTGCCCAGTCTACACACCACTGCCTTTTCAAGGACGGGTTTGAGGGCCTACCTGGATCAGAGATGCCTAGCGGCTTTCATCCACGAGGCGGTCCGACATAGAGAACATCTCATCAAATCACGGAGACAGGAGGAGGGGGTCTTGCCTCGCCCATCCAGAGTAGGATCACTGAGTTCTTCCAATCAGAGCATGATGTTCCCTCGGCCATAGTCAGTAGAAGGAACAGAGACCCCGAAATCGAGATACGACACACTCAATAGAGGACAGACGCACACATCACACTCACTAACATTTCCTCTATTTTCAGACGTGGAGTACAGCCGACTGGGATTACAATGGCACTCGTCAAGAGTCGGGTAGCTCCCAAGAGGACACGACCGGCTACTCATACAGATAGCAAACAATGATCTATCATGGGTTTCTTACCTACACCGCCTAGTCCATCATCGGATGTACCCTGCCGTTCCCATATGCATTATCTAGCATTGCATTGCATTGTATTGGATAAGACTGCACTCCCCATGGGGATGATGTTGCCAGTGATGGACGTATCGAACTATGGTGACATGACATGTATGATGATACCATTGACTATGTCTACACAGTTTTTTCTTTCTCTAGCATGGGTTCACATGCTCGCTTAGTAGCTCCACCCTTTGCTCATTGTATCAGGTTTTCTTTCAGTCTCATAGACCCATCGGTCTTTAGCAGACTTCTCTCTCTCTCTCTCTCTCTCTCTCTCTCTCTCTCTCTCTCTCTATATATATATATATATATATATATATAATAGGTTTTTGCGCCACAGCACCCTTCGCCAGCCCCCTCTTAGGCTTGACATTCCCACCAGATCCCGGGTCCGGGTGGTCATCACCGTGCCACCAGCCCTCATCCTTTTTGTGAGCTCAGAGAGTTCTCTCTCTATGTATCAGTGTCGTTATGATTGTGACTATGGGTATTCTTTTGTATTCATCATGGGTGGCGATGCCAGCTTAGTGGCTCCACTCGCCAATTCATTGTATCACGTTCTTTTAGTCTCATAGACCCCTTGGTCTTCCAAAGACTTTTAATTAACTTTATTTCTTTGTCACGATTGATCCATTTCCATGACCAGGTCTGTATCCGACTCTATCTGATGGAGATGCGGTGACACAAGGAGGCGCTTCTACAACAGATCAGAGAGCAGCAGGGGTTAGTCAGACCACTACAGAACATAGAGGGTGACCGGGCACAACAACACGTCACAGAATTCTATACATTTGAGTCAGCCCCCTCGACACAGTGGAGTGGAGGAAGAGGAGCTAGCCGATATGAGAGCAGTCTGGATGAGCAGCCGGCACAGTACCGCCGAGAAAGGGACGCAGAGGCCACATGTGCGACAAAGAGCCCCCGAAGTATACTCTATTGAGGTCCGACCTTTCACAACTTTCCTCATAGGAGATCGACAAAGACGAGGGATCACTCTAGACATAGCCCAAAGAGTCCAGAGAGCGAGGAGACCGCACCCCCCCGCCACAGCTCGAGACAGCTCGACAAACGCAAATACGAGATATTTTCGCAGCCCACCAAAGAGCCATCACTGTACCAGGCTTCGGTTTTGTCCCAGCGCCTGGATAGATTGATTGATATGATATGATTATGATTATGTTTATGATTATGATTCTGTTAGCATAGATTAGTACTCAGCAAGGTCCTAGCGTACCCTTTGCTTCAGCCCACTGAGGCTTGTATGAGTTCGCTTTTCTGTGCGCTTTGTCCCATAGGCCTGCGAGGTCTCCCGTGGACGTTAATCTCTCTCTCTCTCTCTCTCTCTCTCTCTCTCTCTCTCTCTCTCTCTCTCTCTCTCTCTAACATAGAAATTGTCGCTCTTTCAATGTAAAATGATTGTGTGTGGGACTATCTTTAGCACGGATTGCATTGCTTCAAACACACACGCGTGCGTTGTACATATACATTGTTGATGGAGACAAACCAAAGGCAAATACAATAATTCTGGAGGGTAACAATTCACAATAAAAATCTAGCAATAAACCTTACATTTCAAGTAGGTTCTTCACACATAAGATACAAATCCAAAACTGATCCACCTTAGAAGTGTGCCTCAAAACCCATAAAATCTCAAAGCTCAAAGAAACATATAGGGTGTTTAGACTACACACTTGTCAATTCCAATATCATAGATTTGGTTTATTCCAACAATGTAGCCATTTCCACAAAGAAGTGCTAGCAAACCACGAAGCGCCTTTGGTAAAAGCCCCCAATCAATAAGATGAGAATTGGTTATCAAAGCCCTAGCAACCACAGCACTGCACAAAAGTCGACATCAGCATCTCATTCATGAAGCTAAAAGACGGAATCAAGATAATGTTTCAAGTTGTTACCTTTTGATTGACTAAACAAATAATTATAACTCAAATTAATCACAAGAACTTCATACTTACGTGGTCCCAAGTAGTGTTCCCCTAATTGTATGAGGACGTAAAAAACGCCAAAATGCATCTTGAAAATGAGCAATCCTTCTTAGAATAGGAGTTTGAGAAGATATGCTTGATTGTAAACCCACATCTGCCTGCACAACAGCATATGGTCATTTCAATTGCACAACACATGCTTTGACAATAATCTCACTAGCATTTTTTTTTAATGGAAGATGCGTGAGTGATGTGAAAACAAAGCTGGTGGAGCTCCCATCTACAAGTCCCCCTTCTCCATCCCCTTCAATCATCGCCTAGCTTCCCTACCTTCCACCTGGCTTGTCTGCCGCATAGCTCCCAGTTGTAGGTTGATCCCTCCCCCCCCCCCCCATTTTCTTTCTTCTCGCGCCCCTACACTGTCACATGCACCCTTGCACTTGCATGCAAAGTAACACACTGGCTACATCGACAAATGCGTAATAGTTCCCTAATAGGAGTTTTTGTCGTATGTTGTGACCCCTTTGTGAGCCCTTGTCTAGGGACAGTCAAGCACAAGCTACGTAAGTCAATCTCTCAACCTTAGGTCAAGCTAGAAGATCGGTCCTTGTTCACTAGCACCCACTGGAGAACTATAGGGTAGTGTTTCCGTCTTAGGTTTACGGATAGGTTTAGGTCCAGCCTAGGATAGGAGCCCTTCTGGGCCCGCTCAGGGCTGGAACAAGTGAAGAGAATGGCACGGGAAGGGTTGCCTTTGTAGGCTACCCTGCACCCCTCCCTAGGCTGCCATTTATGGGGCCTAGGGCTGCCTTTATGGGGCCAAGGGACCAGCCAACCAGCCCCAAAAGCCCTGTAAATAGGGGGCCTCCAGGCCCTCTTTCCTCATTCAGTTCTCCCAGCACTTCAGCCTCCTACAGCTCCTCCTCAGCCCCCTCTCAACAGCTTGACACTCACCCCCAGTGGCCCTCTGAACAGCCTCATCCTTTGGCATCAGTTCAGCCCTCTGGGAAGGTGTTCACGCAGCGCATTAGACGGGGAGTCGGGACAGTGAACAGAGTAAGGTTTGGGGTCTGTTTCAGCAGCTCTTTTCAGTTATCTTTTACAGTTTTACACAGCTCATTCTCAGCTCTTTATATATGTGTAGGAGTGCCTTGGGACACCAGGGTTGATATGTCTTTGAATGGCCCTAGACCTTGATGAAGTAATTAGGGTTCAATAGCCTGTGTTGGTGAGGAGTTTCTTTCCATGGTAGCAACATTTTGTTAAGGTTTGAACTATTTTTGTCAGAGTAGGTTCTTGTGCATTTTTCAGTCATCTCTCAGCTCTCTTATAGGATCTATCACTCCTAGCTTTCACTCTCTCACACGCGCAGTAACCCTACATTCCGGTGGACAGCACAAGCCTCTTCCTTGCCTTGCAGAAGCGTCCTACATCGTCAGTGTGGACAGCATCAAGGTCTCAGTATTGGTCGACGTTGCCTCTCAGGTACTTGGGTCTGCTATACGCGTGCACAGTGAGCTCTTTAGAAGCGCATTCCGTGCTCTCTCGAAGAGTGTTCTTTGTATTTCTCAGTTCTCCAAGTATAAAGCAAATTCTCCCCTCATTGGGGGAGGGGGCCTTCAGTGGGTACAGGGACCCAATCGGTTGTCGACTCTACTCTCTCTCTACCCTCATCTCCTTTCTCTCTCTATACTGTACAATGCTAATTCCTCGCTAAAGGTTTAAAGAAGGTCTTGCTGTGAATTACACGATCAGATTACCGCTGCATGTTACATACACTGTCTCTTTTTCTCCTTCCTCCCTTCTCCCCTCTTTTCGCCTCTGCCACATTTAGGCTCCCACCTACAAGAGGGCCTTGTTCACCAACCCTCTATTAAGCAACTAACAATCCCCAATTTCTGGGGCAATCTAACAGCTCACAGGCCAGCCAAAAGGCCAGCCACCTCAGCCAAACAAGTGGCCAGAAAGACCAGCTGGTCTGGCCGACCAGCTGGCAGGCCCACCGACCAGCTGGCCGACCAGCTAGGTCTGGCATATAAAGGCACAAGCCCCCACACTCCTTCAGACAGGACAGGACCTGCAGCTGCTCCTCTTCTCCTCCATGCTTTGCTGCAGCCCCGCCTGCTCCACTTCTACCTCTCCTCTTCAGATCTGCTCCTCACTGCCTCCTGGCTGCTGCCTCCTCTATGCCTCTCCTTCCTGCCTCCTGGCTGCTCCTTCTCCTCCTCCAGATCTGCCCCAACTTCTGCTCTTCTGCTCCAGATCTGCTCCTCTGCTTCAGCTCTGTCCCTTCTGCTCCAGATCTGTCCCATCCTGCTCCAGATCTGTCTCTTCTGCTCCTCTGCTCCAGATCTGTCCCCTCCTGCTCCTTATCTTCATCATCATCGAGCTACACGGAGGACTGCGTTACGTTCCCTCTACTGCTATCTTTTCTACAGTTTCTCTACATGGAATCATCTTTCTGATTCACCTCAGCCACGGTCCTTGAGACACGACAGCTTGAGGTTCTTGTATTCAGTTTTTCATATTACCGACAGGCACTATGTTTTCTGAGTTCCGTTCTTCAGTTGTGTCTGAGTATTGTCTACTTTTTGATCGCTCCACTGCAAACCCTATCGTTTCTCTATACCCTCATCCCCATGAGTTGGACCATAGTGGGTTGGAATATGCACGGGCTCCACCACTATTCGGCTCAATCAAGAGTTCTTCAAACACCAATCTCTATATACTGGTACAAAATGGTCTTATCGTGGTCAATGTGTTGTATGTTGATGACCTTATCATCTCTGGAAATCATTTTAATGTGTGATAAGAGATACACACGCCATGCTTCAAGATGATTTTGAAATTATGGATCTAGGAGAGCTTCATGTCCTTGCAAAGAGATTTAAAGGACTACTGATGGAATTACAATTGAATGACAAAGAGCATGCCAATAATTACTTCGATGGATCCACGGAGTAAGCTTTCCAATTATGATCCTTCCCCCTTGGTTGTGATGGAATTACCATCGGATTATGACTCTTACTCTCACAATATGGTTGAAGAGTCATGAAGACAAAGACTTGGCCGACATGAAACAACATAGTAAGAATTTGGACCCAAACATACTTCTACTTTATTCCAAAATGAGCTCATCCCTATTCGGCTTGTTGCTGGAGTATGTAGATTACTATTTACTGATCATATGCTCATCCCTACTAGTGATAAGCGAAACCGAGGGACCATGAGTGACCACTATAACAGCCCTTCAACTCACAATAAGAGCATCATAGATCATACCAAAAAAAATCCTACACATCAATAGTGAGCATAGAGTCGCGTGTGAGTGATGAGAGCCATGTATACTCTGTATGACAGGACAAATCATGTGTTTGGGTCATCATATAGTCGAATGTCTTATAGGTTAGTCTACCATGGATGATTGTATGATCAGTAAATAGCAAACCTCTCCTCCAAAGAGAAACAAAGGAATGGGCAAGGGGACAGCCCTAATGAGCTGAGCGAGAAAGAGCAAAAGCCTCTCCCTCGTGACCACCTATGAGCATTTGGATGGCACTCCTGGCATACATAGCGGATCCTCCTCAATCCATCTATGTGAAAAGCCCATCCTCCTTTAAGAAAGACCACTCCACCTCTCGTAAACCTTCTCAAATCTAGGAGGAGGATTGTGATAGGCTGACACTCCTCATGTGCCCAATCCACTGGCTCCCAAAAGGTGAAGATATTGTGTTCCTGAACAAAACGTGTCTACATGTTGTGGATGATACCGCAAGGTGAGGCCTCAACCACAAGCTCAAGACCTTCGCTAAGATCTTGTAAGCGGTGCCCAACAAAGTATTTCATGTCCATGCATTGAAATCCCAAGTAGGAGTGTGTCTCCCTATCTGGAGAACTCCGTGATGTCATCATGGATCATCTCATATGGGCTGTGTCCATCTGTAGTGACCTCCCGTGCATTGGATGATGTGTTTGGAGGGAAGTAGCACACCGCAATGAAGATAGGTCGAGCATCTGGAAGCTCAACTCGTATCCACATGTGTCATGCATGCACCTCTCTCCAGACCACAGATATGAGTAGTCTCAAGTATGATTTAAAAAGGACACCCACGGAGCCTCGTACTCTGCTCTCTCTCCTCAACTCCCTCTTGCGAGCTCACTCCCTTGTATTCTGTTACTACGGGCAGCCCTCTCTCTCGACTCGCGTGTGTCTTAGTGTAGAATATCATATCTCTATCATTATATGTCTCCAAGAAACCTCATGGGTCAGACCATAGTTGTTATGCTCTAGCCGAGATAGCATGACCTTGGAAAGATCGGTGGGCATTTTCTCTTAGATGACCGACTTTTGTAATATTTAATGTGCGTGAATAAAATGGTCAAGAGAAGTAACTGCCAAGGTCCTAGGTGAGGGTGAAATGGCATTGACTAGGTGGTTCTGAGTGCTAAGGCCTAGGTGCACCTAAATGTGCAATAATGCCAAGGGGCAAAAGGTTTAAATGTGCCCCAAGAGAGGGGTAAATGGTGCACCAAGTGAAAAGGGCTAAAATGTTGACATGTGGCAAGGGGAACCATCTAGGGAGTTGTGGGTCTTGTGGATATGCATGAGAAAAAAAAAGAGAATACGTATCTGTTGGAAATTGTGTTCCATGAGAGTAAGGCTGGAAGGAACAACGATATGCCATCGCCCGTGATAGAAAAATCGTGATAAGTGATTTAGTTCAGGTTTGTTTAATTTGGTATCAGAGCACAAGGGAAGAGCGACGATCAGAGGTGACGCAGGGTGGAGCGTTATTCGACGAGCAACTGGCCGTGATTCAGAACGGACAGCAGGCGTGGAAGGAGGATCATTGGCCATGACGAAGACCTCCGTGGCGGTTGAATTCGGTGTGCGGGGAACCTTCGTGGTGGCTGAGAGCAGGCTGGCTGATGTGCTGCGTAGGCTTGGACGATCCCAGTTGAATGAGCGACGCGAAATTATCCGTACCCGCACGGAACGTATTTCGTAGGCTCTCTGAATCCGGTTTGACTGGAGTTCGCAAAAGAGTATGGACCATATGGGCTCACTGATTGACAAGCTTCGATATTGGAGTGGAGCGGGATGATAGTCTACGTAGTGTAAAGGCGTCACGTCAGTCAATAGGTGACTTCAGGTGGGGCTACAATAGGCACGGGATTCTGGAAGAAGGAAGACTGTACGTCTGAGAAAGAGGAGCGTATGAACTCGGATAGCATGGAAATTCCAGGGAGCAATTCTTTTCCTTTTTTTTGTCAAATTTGAGTTGCAGTCGACTCGTTCGGTGCAGCAGAGGCTGACGTTTATTAATTCTGCATAACAAAAGGGAAATCTGAAAAAAAAAAAACTATTTTCCCTTTTGAAACTATGGAGGCAGAAGGACAAGATTCCAGGGTGAATCCTAGTGAGTCTAGAGCACGGTCTACACAACAAATGTCCCATCACACAACACCTACTCTGGTCGGTAGGATTTCGGTATTAGAAGATGCTTTACTGGAAATTATGAACCAGCAGCTTCAAGTGAATGCTGGTCAGAATGAGATTAGGAGATGGTGCAAGCCTTGTCGGCTAGACCATCTAGAATTGATAAGGGCAAAGCTCCAGCAGAGCCAGAGCCCAGTATACATTCATCAGAGCGTGCGAGGGTCAAGGTGCCTAATATTGCTAACTATAGACCGCAGAAGTACGCTGGTCGGATGACCGAGCGCAGTTCTGATGTGATCGAGGTTTGGTTACACAAGTGGGAAGAAGCCTTCGCCATTTGTGAAATCAGATATGATCTAAAGAAAATCCGTGAGGCCACTCACCTGTTTATTGAGGCAGCGGATAGATGGTGGATGAAGCAACAGAAAGATCAAGTTGCTCCTACCACCTGGGAAGGGTTTAAAGCTGAATTTAAGAAACACTTTCTTCCACCTGACGAAGAGTCCCGAGCTTGGGATGCTTATAGAAATCTTCGTCAGAGGAGTCTGTCGGTGGCAGAGTACACTGACAAATTCAGAGAATGTGTCATGAAAATAACAGACCCTCTCCTTATGTCGGTTCAGTTAAAAGACTATATCTATGGACTGAACGACAAAATTAAAATGGAAGTTCGGGCTAAATATGTGACTACATTAGATGAATCTATTGCAGTAGCCCTGAACTATGAGGATGCCAAAGGCAAATCTAGTGGATTTGTGCAGATAGGGACTCAGTATGAGTACCCGAAAAAAGGGGGATTTCAGAGGAAATGGACTTCAAAGGCAAGTGTCTCGCAGCTAAGTGGCCAAACCAAGTAGGTGAAGCCCGTTGAGGGCCCAGCAAAAACAAGTACCACCGTTGGGGTGAAAAGGAAAATAACTCCAATGGCAGCCCGGGCTTGGTCAAAGTCCTCGTTGACCCCTGAACAAAAAGAGAAAGCTAGAAAAGAAGGATTGTGCTTCGGTTGCCTTCAACGACATCAGTGGAAAGATTGTCCACTGAATAAAGACCGTCGCACGGCTAACATGATAATATCTGAATGCGACGCGGAAATGCAGGAGAGTCCCAATGCGGAACATATGCAGATGCAATTGGCAGGACCTTCTCAGAGGTTAGTACCTGTGTTGTTAAGTGTGTCTATTACTAAGTTAGTAAGCGGTGCACCTGATAACATCCTTTCCAAGCCTGCAGCAACGGGGTATACAGTTTTCAATGAGCCCAAGTTGATTAAAATGAAAGGACAAGTAGCCAGTCATGATGTGATTGTGTTGTTTGACTCAACGTCAACACACAATGTAATCAACTCGAAGCTTATTAAGAGGCTCAAGTTGAAAACTAGTCCGTCTGACTATGCTTATACAGTCAGGATGGCAGACGGAAGTTCAACTGAAGTATGGGACCAAAGGATTACCCAGTTGGAACTTCGAATTCAGGACTATGTTGAGAAGCTGGACTTTGAATTTGACCAGACTTGCTCACGCAGATATAGCCCTAGGCATGGCTTGGCGTTTTCGAAAAAATCCAGCCATTGATTGAAAGAAGCATATTTACCAGTTCAAGATGAACGGGGTAGAATATGTTTTGCGAGGTGAGAAGGATTTACCTCGAGGACCACTGATTTCAGCCATGGAAATTCGGAGGACTCCGAAAGAGTTTCTGTGTCTGTGTATAGCACCGGTAGAGTCGATTGATGATGCATCGACTAGCACTGAGGCTACCCAAGATGGGAAGATGGCCGAGTTGGCTAAAGAGATATCAGAGAAGTTCTCTGAATGTTTTAGGAATGAACTACCTTATGGGTTACCTCCAGAGCGAAAAGTTCAGCATAAGATTGAACTAATCCCGGGGGCAGAACCTGTAAATAGACCTCCCTATAGAATGAGTTTTACCGAAGAGGCGGAGGTGCGTAGACAACTGGAAGAATACCTCAAGTTGGGGCAGATTCAAACAAGTTTCTCACCTTTTGCTTCACCAGTGATATTAAAGAAGAAAAAGGATGATACGTTTCGCCTCTGTATAGATTACAGAGCATTGAATAATATCACTGTTAAGCACAGGGATCCGATGGCTCGGATTGATGATTTGCTAGATGCATTACATGGAGCCGTGATTTTCAGTAAGATAGATCTTAAGTGTGGCTACCATCAAATCCGGATTAGAGCCGAGGATGTGCATAAAACCGCTTTCAGAAGCAGGTTTCGTCATTATGAGTTTTTGGTAATGCCCTTTGGACTTACCAATGCTCCAGCGACATTCGTCATGCTTATGAACGATTTGCTATGTCCGTATATCGAAAAGTTCGTAGTACATTTTATTGACGATATCCTGATATTCAGTAAAAGTATTACTGAGCATCGTGAACACTTAAGAGTAGTGTTTAGTACTTTGAGGAAAGCCAGTCTTTATGTAAATAAAAAGAAAACTATACTGTGTATGGTTAGGCTTGAATATTTAGGATTCATAATTACTCCACAGGGGGTAGAAATGGATCCAAAGAAAGAGGCTGCGATACTAACTTGGCCGATCCCTCAGAGTCTGACCGCGTTGCGATCATTCTTGGGATTTGTCCAGTTTTATAGAAGGCATATCAAAGGATATTCCGGAATAGTATCGCCATTGACTGATCTGACCTCAAATAAAGTACCTTTTATTTAGGGACAGAATCAACAAGAAAGTTTTAACACCATAAAACAAGCTGTGGTCACAGGACCGGTGTTAAAAATAGTTGATCCCCAGAAACCGTTGTTCCTGGACACCGATGCAAGTGGCATTGCGGTAGGAGCAGTTCTCCTTCAAGAGGGAAGGCCAGTAGCCTTTGAAAGCAAGAAGCTTTCTCCCTCTCAAAGGAATTGGCCAACTCATGAATTGGAGTTGTATGCTGTTATCCATGCTTTGAAAACATGGAGGCATTATTTATATGGTTCAGAGTTTTATGTGGATGTAGATCATGATACTTTGAAACATTTTAGTAAACAGCCTGACTTGAGGGGCCGCCAAGCTAGGTGGGCAGAGCTGATGCAGGAGTTTAATTTAACGATTCGGTACCAAAGAGGAAAAGATAATAAGGTGGCTGATGCGTTGTCTCGCATTATGCACAACCTGAGTTTCACGGTATTAGAGAGTGCTCTAATGACCGAGATCAGAGAAACTCAAAAGATGGACGAGTTTGTCCAGAGCTTATGGCCTAAGGCTCATGTGTTAAAACCCGGGGAAAATGAAAAGGATGACCTAGCATCCAAAAAAGGCCAAACTTATGCAAGATATACCATAAGGGATGGTATGCTAGAAAGAAATGGCAAGGTTGCAGTACCTAGTCAAAATGATCTCAGGCAGAGAGTCATTCGACAGTGCCATAATAGCCCGTGTGCGGGACATCCAAGAGTCGAGAAGACATATGATCTCGTGAAGTGAGATTTCTTTTGGCCAAAGATGAAAAAGCATATTCATGAATATGTGACACGGTGTTTCTCGTGTCAAGTAAGCAAGGCCGAGCGGGTGAAGCCACCCGGACTTTTACAGCCCTTGGAGATACCACTAAGTAAGTGGGAAAGCATTTCCATGGACTTTATTGTAGGGCTGCCTACGACACAAGGAGGGTATGATTCTATCCTTGTGGTGGTTGATCGTCTAACCAAGATGGCTCACTTCATTCCGACTAGAGAGTCTGTTAGTGCCCCGCAAGTGGCGGATTTGTTCATTAGACATATCTTTCGTCTGCATGGATTGCCTAGATCCATAGTATCAGACAGAGATGTCAAATTTACCGGTCATTTTTGGACAGCGGTATTTGAGACACTAAGGACTGAGTTGGGAATGAGTAGTGGGGTCATCCTGAGACCGATGGTCTGACGGAGAGAGTCAACCAGACTTTAGAGGATATGCTGAGAGCATATGTGTCATTGAGGCAACATACGTGGGACAAGTGGTTGCCATTGTTGGAGTTTGCCTACAATGATAGAAAACATTCCTCTGCCGGGTTCAGTCCGTTTGAACTGAACTATGGTTATAGACCAGCCAATCCAACTATTGTTGGAGTACCTCAGAAAGTGCCTAGTGCCGCGAGCTTTATAGTTCAGATGCGGGAGATGCTAGCACTTGCGAGAGCTAATATCCGCCACGCTATGGATAGAGCCAAGGTGTATGCGGATGAAAATCGATCTATAAGAGTATTTAAGGAAGGAGAAAAAGTTTTTCTCAGAGTTCCTTCGCACTCGAAGTTGTTGACTTCAGGAGAGTATGCTAAGTTATCACCTCGATATTGTGGGCCGTGGTTAATTCTAAAAAGAATAGGCAAGGTAGCCTATAAATTAGAGTTGCCACCGGGGTGTAAGGTGCACCCAGTGTTTCATGTTTCTCGTTTAAAGAAATTTTTGCATATTGGTGACTCACTAATCGAAGGTGTGGTTTTGTTTCAGGAGATAGAGGATAATGCAAGATGCAAACCAACAAGAATCCTGGACCGAGGAACAATGCAAATACGAAATCGGAAGATACCCACGCTGTTGGTTGCATGGCATGGTCAGCCTCTATCGGAAGCTACCTGGGAATCCGTATACCAGTTACGGAGAGTATTCCCAGATTTCATCATCGAGGACGCTGATGCTTGAAGAGGGAAGGAATGTTATGCTCTAGCCGAGATAGCATGACCTCAGAAAGATCGGTGGGCATTTTCTCTTAGATGACCGACTTTTGTAATATTTAATGTGCGTAAATAAAATGGTCAAGAGAAGTAACTGCCAAGGTCCTAGGTGAGGGTGAAATGGCATTGACTAGGTGGTTCTGAGTGCTAAGGCCTAGGTGCACCTAAATGTGCAATAATGCCAAGGGGCAAAAGGTTTAAATGTGCCCCAAGAGAGGGGTAAATGGTGCACCAAGTGAAAAGGGCTAAAATGTTGACATGTGGCAAGGGGAACCATCTAGGGAGTTGTGGGTCTTGTGGATATGCATGAGAAAAAAAAAGAGAATACGTATCTGTTGGAAATTGCGATCCATGAGAGTAAGGCTAGGAGGAACAACGATATGCCATCGCCCGTGATAGAAAAATCATGATAAGTGATTTAGTTCAGGTTCGTTTCAATAGTGTGCCATTACAATTCCATACTGCTATTTTCAGTCCGGTGTGTGCATACATCCCATGGGCTCGACACCGACATATTTCTCCCTCTTCCTTCTCTTCCCTATCCTCCTTGTCTCCTCTTTCTCGGATGATCACCCTATCGTCCCTATATGCAGCCCATTTCCCTGCTTCCCTTGCTGCCATTACTTGTATCATACCTTCCCTTCGGTGCTCCTATTGTAGAATTGTGAGGTCATCATCTAGATAGATCCTGGTGCCCTTCAAAGTCGCTCTCATGCTCATGAGGGTTTTTCTATCCATGGCTGTCCAAAACTTCAGCACTAGTGGTTTTGTGATTGCCTTAGGTTTACCCACCCTCCAGGCTGTCTCGCAGGAAAGATTGACCCTTCAAAGATAGATCCTGGTGCCCTTCAAAGTCGCTCTCATGCTCATGAGGGTTTTTCTATCCATGGCTGTCCGAAACTTCAGCACTAGTGGTTTTGTGATTACCTTAGGTTTACCCACCCTCCAGGCTGTCTCACAGGAAAGATTGACCCCCATTTTGGTGAATAGTATCTTGGCATCTACCATCGGAGTGTCTCCCATTGGTAGGTCCCTCACCAAGACATTTAGCGCTTTGTTGGTCCTTCTCTTTTCCTCCTCAAGTGCTTCGGAGCTGATCTATTTTTTAGAGGCAAGTGTGCCTTTCTTGACCACATCCTTCCATTCCAACATCTTGGCTTCCCCCACACTGATTTGCTGTTTCAATTTCCCTTGCATTGTGGCCTGCATAGCTGCAATATCTTTCTTGAGGTTGGCATTCTTTGCTTTGAGCTCTTCCATTGCCTTGCATGTCTCTACCGGGGCCCCATTCATTTATTTTATTTGATGTACTTCAATTTCCAATGCTTACCTTGGAGCTGATATTGGCAGCTACCCATTCCAATTTGTCTTTTTTCCATTCCTCTCTTTTGGATTTCTCTTTCCTCCACTCTTCTTGCATCTTCCCACCCTGTTTCTTCATTTCATTGAATACCTTATCCACTAGTGCTTCCTCAGCCAATTAGGCTACATTTGTAGCTTCCAGATTATCTGTCTTCTCAATGAGGGCTGTGCAAACCTTATGGAGACTGGTAAGGCCATTTCCCGCGACCTTGTTTGGTGTCCCTGATGAGTAGGTTGCCATGGCAACATCTAGGGCTTGTTTTCCCCATTTATCTTCAACACAATCACATGTAGGCATATTGCAAGCTCAATGTGTTTGACCGTGTTTGTTTGCAGGTGTGTGATAGTGCAGGAAAGAAGATATTTCTTACATCCTTTGCTGCCCTGAGTGACCTTCATGCATGCTGGCATGTCCCCTTTACTTTCCCCCTTGTCTACTATCTTGTATTTTAGTGCTGCATAGCGTTTCTTGATTCAAGCGAGTTTCTTTATCTTCTTGGCTTCCTGCAGGTCTCGAAGTAGGCTGTGGATGGAGGAGCCTTCTTCTTGCCCCAAGTGGGAGCGGAGAGGCCTTTATAAGGCTTGAGGGCAGTCGGAGAAGGTGACATGGGATCAGAGCCCGCTGGAGTGGGATCAGAGCCTGCTGGAGCGAGAGCAGCAGCAGTACCAAATGGCACAACCAGAGGGGTGTCGCGGGAGCCCTAGAGCAGACAGTCGGGGGAGAAGATCTCCCAAGCAGATGGGCGGGGGCTGAGAGGTATTGCAGGAGCCCTGAGCAGGCCGGCGGGGGGTAGAGGGGTGGCTTAAGTTGGCGGGGGGTAGAGGGGTGGTGAGGGGGAGAGAGAGAGAGAGAGAGAGATTTTATTAATAAAACATCTGCGAAAGACCAAAGGGTCTATGAGACTGAAAATAACTAGATCCGATGAGTAGGGCCACTAAACGGACATCTCTACCCAAGGCTGATGTGTGTGGTGAGAAAAATGTAATACATCACGCTGTCACTGTGAGAAAAATGCAAAAGAGGAAAACACGAAGGAGAAATCCATGGCAGCCTACCAAATGGTCAGCTGTTCATACAAGTGATGGGACCTGTGTGTGCTGTTTATGGGACCAACACCAAACCAGACTACTGAGGAGAAACAAGAGGGGCTCCTCTAATAGTGGCTTAATCACTTGGATACCTCTCCATTACTGAGAAGAGAGAGAGAGAGAGAGAGAGAGAGAGAGAGGGAGAGAGTGTCTCCCAATCACTTGCATACCGTTCATGTTGGATGTAATTTCTATTCATTCTCTCTCTCTCTCTTGTAGCCTCTCCGCCCCTCCTCCCGTAGCCTCTCCGCTCCCCCTCCCGTAGCCTCTCCCTCTCCCGTAGCCTCTCCGCCCCTCCTCCGGTAGCCTCTCCCTCTCCCGTAGCCTCTCCGCCCCTCCTCCCGTAGTCTCTCCGCCCCCCCTCCCGTGGCCTCTCCGCCCCCCCCCTTCCAGTGGACGTTAATAGACTTTCTTTCTTTCTTTCTAAGTATCTAGGAAATTTACATTACAACTCATTTGTCTTCTTACTCTGCATGAATAGATTGGAACATCTAATGGCTCTAGATTCAAAGGAAGAACCAAGACGCTAAAGGGATGTCCATCAATTGTCAACTTCAAGGACATCTATCAAGAACAGATACAAGCATAGTGACAGTACCTCTTCTGCAGAATCAGACGGTAACCCTCCTAATTCTTTGCCCGCATAATTGCACTTGACCTGCAATAAACTTCCATCAGTCAAAGCAAATCACTCAGTATTAAAAAATTCAGCACAACGGCAAACATAAGCCACCTCAAGCAAAGTGTCATGCCTTCAATGACTGTAATGTGAAGTGTAAGACGTTTGTGGCCTTGGCCATGCCTATTTCATGCTATCTAGAGGTCAAGATGCTGCACACAGTAAAAAGGCCTAGCACCCACCTCTCACATCTGCCATTTGCCAACCTTCGGCATGATCGCCTGGCATCTGGCTAACCTCAATGGCTGGCCAGCTTGAAATAAATGAGAGAGTTTTGCAAACAAGCCTACTCTGGTGGACCACATCCCTCAATTTGACAAATCCTAAAGCACAATGGCCTGCCCCATGACAGCTCGGAGAAAAGATATACCTCATTACTGGCAGATATGATGAGCAGTAACATGACCACATCCTGAGCATACCATTCCAAGGCAGTGGCGCCACTAGGGATTTTCCAGAAGTGAGAATATCTCAAACAGGAAGAGAGAAAATACCTCAAACAAGTAAGCACAACAGCAACTTCTACACTCATATATCTACAGCAAACGAGAAGCTCAAGCAGAAGCCTAACTTGGGTGTGACAGAACAGGGGAAAATCTTGAAGAAGAAACTGTGAAGAAGCCCCCATGATATCTGAGACTACTTACAAAAGTCTAAACCTGTTCTGAAAAAATCCATTAACTGTTTCCAGTTCTTTTGACATCTCTGCCAACATCATCATTGCCAAACAGTGGGTCCATACCATTGTTAAAAGATGCTTGTAAATATGCATACATGTCCACATGCCTTCACACCCGAACATCCATTTACATAAAGCCCTTTAAACCAAGTTTTCTTGTGGGCTCCAGATCTGAAGTAATGAAGGCTAGGCTCATCGTAAAGTTGTCCACCCATGTATGCATTAACACACATTTATATATAGTTCTTCAAATTACGTTCCTTTTGGACTCCAAGGGATTGCAAGATTCACAATGATGGCTAGCACAGAATGAACGAATAATAAATTAAGAAACTTTGCCATCGACTTGCTAGCTAATTAAAGGATTAGATTAAAGATTACGAAGTTGACAATTGGTCCATGGTCAATATATATCATTTTCTCAATATGGATGGATCTGGCCACCTAAGCATGCACACCATACAATAACCTATGCCATTTTACCTGGCATTAGCTACACTTATAGTTTGCTTGAGCCAATTATTATTGGCCAGAAAAGCAATATATCCAGCTTACAGGTTCTGGAAAGTGTGACTATGGAGTTGGAGCAAATATTCTGTCGTAATGATACAATAAGTGCTTAGTAACCAAATGTACAACAGGATTCATAAGAAGCATGCTGCTGAGTTTATAGAGAGAGCAAAAGGATGTATCCATTTTGCCGTGTCTGGAGTTATAACTGGCTCATTAACAAATTAGCTTAGAGAATGCTACTAAGTCTGCTAGAGAATGCTTAGAGAGAATGCTTAGAGAATGCTGGTCAGTCCTTACTAAGTCTACTAGCAGACACTACGGAGGAATCTCATGTTTATGCATTTAGCTTATACGGAAGGACCAGCCCTATCTGCTCCTGCTGCAGCTGCCCCTCACCCCTTGCTGCCCCCGCCCTCTCCCCCCTCTCACTTCCTCCCTTCTTCTCCAACCAGATTGGCGACTTATACTCATTGTCTTTGGCAGGAAAGCACTGAGGTAGGTTTGTCCGACATAACACAGATCCAAAGTCTTTTGTGAAGGACATGCTGGACTTTGACAGGATATTGCCTCCAATAAGAAATTCATGTCTTCACGAAGAGCCTCGTACGCAATATGAGGACCAGCTAACAGTCCCCAGCGAAGATAGAAGTTGCAAATTATGGCAAGTAGGTGAAATAGAGAACAGGAACCACAACTCATCACACCACCCACATCTTGAACGTTGACGCAGCAAGCAACATTATCATTCTCATTCGGTAAATCAACTGGGCTGAATTCAAATAGCGAGATTGGCACACAATGCGGCTAGAACAGACTCAGACACTTAGCAAAGAGACCTATCCTTAGTGTACATACCGCAGCTAACTAGAGAGCTGCAATATCTAACGACGGTGATAGATTACTTCCGTCGTCACATCTCTCTCTCTCTCTCTCTCTCTCTCTCTCTCTCTTGTAAGTTGCCATGCTCTTAATAATTCTTAATTGACTTTAAGTATCGTTTACAAAACAAATACTCACACAACATGACGACGGACTCATGTTTTTACTAGGACGGGACTGCTATGTCCGACAGATGGTAGTTTGCAATTCACCTGTAATGCGTGCTGTGCACAAACTAAAAGAGAAAGACGGGGCCTCACACTTACGAAATCACGTCTGATGAGAACGCGGCCTTCGCGCGGGATAGCACGGGAGCCCTTGACTGCTCTCAAGCAATGGAACGAACTAAATCCGGTAGAGAGCATGGAAGAGCTGGTCAAATGCATGGCTACATGAAAACCGTTAAAGGCGATCAAGGAGTGGGGGCATGTGAACGGCGAGGCTGCACCAAGTTCCATGGGGACGGAAGTAGAGGAATGACGGGCGAAAGGCAAGGCGATGGAGGAAGGAGAAACAAAGCTATGGAGGGAAGGTAGCAGGAAGATGGCAATACAATCTTCTGCTCCTAACAAACTTGTTCTTCCGCGAGGCAAGACCACTTTCTTGTTTATGTGACTTTAGAGGAGGAGCTGCCCAGGCTGAGGAGAAGGGAGGACCTGCAGGGGAGGAAATACGTATAATCAAAAGCCTGAGCTGCATCGATATAGCTTGTATCGTTACAAGTAGTTCAAGGTAAGAGGTCTCGATACAGGATGATTCAACAAGAAATGGATTAACTGCGGGTTTTAGGAAGATTGAGGAGCCTACCGATTCTTCATCCATTAACAATCCGGACTCGATGAAGAAACTATCTTTTCTACCGAAGATTCTCTTGAGAAAGGATATCTTCTCATCGAGGTTGAGTGAACTCAGAAGGAAATCAAGCAGTGGATAATCTATATTGTTCAATTTATAGACAAGATAATCAATCCCATCTGTCGAAGCAAGAGTACATTTCAACTCGCTCTACTGCAGGAGCAACCTTGGAAAACTACGAATTGCTCTTGTGAACCATTGCCAAGCTAGAGGCCAAGGTGTGTCCTATGCAAAGTCTTGTGTTTTGGCGCAACAAAACAGAGAAAATGTGCTAAGATAACAACTGCTAGTTTTATACATTCTTCTTCACAACTCTGCTTGCCGGGTCACGCGATAAACCCTCATCATCAAGGGGAACAGTGCCTCCAACCTTTTTACTCGCCTCACATCGACCTTGCCTTACTATTTCCAACAACCATATTCTCGTTTTTTAAACTGTGTTAGATCTCCTCTTCAATATTGGCGATTATGCTCTCTGTTGATTGCCGCCATCTCGGTTCGACATTTCTTGCCCTTGCCTTTCATCAATGTTCACAGATGTGACCATCACGTTTGCTCTTTTCATCAAGACATAATATCATCATGCTTTGACATTTCTGTAATATATGGAGGCTAAATGCAGTTGTTCAATACCCAAAACCAAGGTTTGTTAAAACTATGAATCGGTGGAGCCTCCATCACACCTCTCCCCCATAGGGCTTCATGGGGCTGATTTCCTTGCTGAAATTATTTATTTTTCTTACTCTCCTTGTATAACTCAAGCTTGGTCCTCGCCCTTTTTTCGGGTTGGTTTGAGCTCTGTACGGCAGGCTAAGGTTAAATTTGATTATGCAGCTCAGGCTTTTGATTATGAGGCAAAGGCTAAGGAGAAGGCAGGACCTGCACGGGAGTCACGAGGACGGATGGCGAGGAGGAGTTGGCACAGATGAAAGGCAGGGAGAGATGGAGTGCAAGTGCCAGAGATTTCAGGCAGAGATGGGTGAGCAAGGAGGTGATGGTAGAAGGCCTCCAGTAGACACCAATATCAAGAAGTGATGGGAATGCTCAGCATGACTAAGCTCGCTGTGGACTCACAACATCGGGTGATGGTGTGGCAAAAAATAGAGGATCAAGTCCCTTATCACCTCTGCAGCTGTGAGCTTCGTGAAGATAATGTTACCTTGCACATAGCAAAGTGACCACACGAGAACTAAGATACAGGACTTGCTCTACAGCACTTGGATAACACCATGCCAAGCGCCTAGATCCCAATGATGAATACGTTCCTCTAAGGCTAAGTGGCAAATTCCAACATCAGAACCTCTCCAACTAAGCACTTAGCACTGCCACTCCCATGCACACAGCTGGTTTAGAGATCCCAGCTCATGGACAAGCCCCCACAACCACATGGACCGTGGGAGCGAACTTGGAGGAGTGCACCACAACTCAAGCACTCTTACTTCTCGACCTCGAGCTTCTTCCCCCAATATGCTAGATAGATAGTACACAGACTTTGCCTCTCCATTTTTTGGAGACTGTAATCTAGACATTTGAAAAGCGATCCTTTTTTGCCGAGCCTCTTCCCAAATTTCAATCTAGACTTGCCAGACCCACCTCTTAGTAGCCCCGGTGGCATTTTGCAAGTTGCTCCTAGCCAAGTTATTTACCCCTTATCATGGAGACCTCTATATTTGCCTCCATCACGGACTACTGGGTTTGGGGAAGCGTTTTTTGATTAGTCGGGTACCCGATAGCCCAAGTGTCTAAGTATAAGTGGGGCACCAATGCATTTGATATGGCAATTGAGGAGAGAGCCACACAACAAAGGGAAGATTTTGCGATAGACTGGTGCGATAATGATTACCTCATGAAGGTGGCTTGGTCAACAATGGCTAACCTCTTTGCATATTACACATGACAATTATGGTTTATAGAGTGACTACTTGGCTCTACTATCACTGAGGCTACAATTCTTGACAACATGCCATCTAGAACCTCCACTTTGGTAATAGGTCATATTGGGGTATGCTTATATATGTATATATACATTGACAACCCGGGGCATGTTAATATGACCACTAACAACTTGGGCGATGTTAATATGATCAATGACAACTTGGGGTATGTTAAAATACGCTAATATATGTATGAAGAGTTGGGATGTTAATGTGAGTATGTTTTTCATTAATGCTCTCTCTCTCTCCCTCTCTCTCTCTCTCTCTCTCTCTCTCTCTCTCTCTCTCTCTTTATATATATATATATATATATATATATCTATAACTATATCTATATCTATATCTATATCTATAACTATATCTATATCTATATCTATCTAAATCTATAGATGCACACATACATACACACACATACATGCATGCATACATACATACATACATTTATATTTGTAGTTACATTTACATTTATATATAAAAAATTTCATGCATGTGCTCAATATTGCTCCAATCTGCCCTTCCCACTCAGCTTCGCTCCATCCTATCCTCTCTACTCAGCTTGGAGGAGGTTGCCTTAGAGCGGACCATTGAAGACCTCATCCTGGTATGGATTTTGCTGATTTGAACAAAGGGCTCGGACTGGGGCATAAAGAGAGACTCCAAAATTCTCACCTCTTCAAAAATGCTATGCTCCTCAAGGCCCCAACTTGAGCTACCATGCTGCTCATCTGGTCCTATCAATAGGAGTCTTAGAGCTAGTCCTTCCAAACACAATGTCCTTAGCCACGGATTCCTCTAGAGATCAATCTATGCGAGATCATGCACAGGTGTGGCCTGAGCTTGCAATGTGCCTAGCCTTTTCCACACACTACTTCGAGCTACGTATCAAAACTCTTTTGGAAGATCTCAAGCTGGATCAATTGATACTTATCTTCATAAGCAACTAAGGCCTTTGCAACATAAATGCAAGGGATATTACCTATGCTATTCTGTAGGCTGATGTATTCCAACAAGAACTTGAAGAAGGCCTGCATGACTTCATAGATGGCCTTACTGATCAAATCCCCTTGCAACTATGAAAGACTCCTTGGCTCAAACAATTTGTCACAGTGGGAATTGCTCAACACTGGTGTGGACTTGGGACCAACCAAGGGTATAGGAGGGATCTTGAACACTTCTATAAGGAACCATTTGTCACGGCTAACATGTTTGCTATCAATGGAGAGGCCTGAGCTTGCAATGTGCCTGACCTTTTCCACACACTACTTGGAGCTACGTATCGAAATTCTTTTGGAAGATCTCAAGCTAATCGATTGATACTTATCTTCATAAGCAACTAAGGCCTTTGCAACATAAATGCAAGGGATATTACCTATGCTTTTCTGTAGGCTAATGTATTCCAACAAGAACTTGAAGAAGGCCTACATGACTTCATAGATGCCCTTACTGATCAAATCCCCTTGCAACTATGAAAGACTCCTTGGCTCAAAGAATCTGTCACAGTGGGAATTGCACAACACTGGTGTGGACTTCGGACCAACCAAGGGTATAGGAGGGATCTTGCACACTTCTATAAGGAACCATTTGTCAAGGCTAACATGTTTTCTATCAATGGAGAGGCCTGAGCTTGCAATGTGCCTGGCCTTTTCCACACACTACTTCGAGCTACGTATCAAAACTCTTTTGGAAGATCTCAAGCTGATCGATTGATATTTATCTTCATAAGCAACTAAGGCCTTTGCAACATAAATGCAAGGGATATTACCTATGTTATTCTGTAGGCTGATGTATTCCAACAAGAACTTGAAGAAGGCCTGCATGACTTCATAGATGGCCTTACTGATCAAATCCCCTTGCGACTATGAAAGAATCCTTGGCTCAAAGAATCTATCACAGTGGGAATTGCTCAACACTGGTGTGGACTTGGGACCAACCAAGGGTATAGGAGGGATCTTGAACACTTCTATAAGGAACCATTTGTCAAGGCTAACATGTTTGCTATCAATGGAGAGGCCTAAGCTTGCAATGTGCCTGGCCTTTTCCACACACTACTTGGAGCTATGTATCAAAATTCTTTTCGAAGATCTCAAGCTCATCGATTGATACTTATCTTCATAAGCAACTAAGGCCTTTGCAACATAAATGCAAGGGATATTACCTATGCTTTTCTGTAGGCTAATGTATTTCAACAAGAACTTGAAGAAGGCCTGCATGACTTCATAGATGGCCTTACTGATCAAATCCCCTTGCGACTATGAAAGACTCCTTGGCTCAAAGAATCTGTCACAGTGGGAATTGCTCGACAATGGTGTGGACTTGGGACCAACCAAGGGTACAAGAGGGATCTTGAACACTTCTGTAAGGAACCATTTGTCAAGGCTAACATGTTTGCTATCAATGGAGAGGCTATGTTCTTTTTTCAAAAAAGAAAAAGAAACCTTCTATTGTGCTTAAAAACACCATATAAAACAGCTTCTAGAGGAAGCTAAGGATGGTAAATACAACGAAGACCCAGGTGCTAGAAAAGATATAGCACATTGCCTAAAGGTTCTCCAAAATAGTGGCTAACAAAAAAGGTGGTGGTCACAATAGAAAATATCTCCAGCAGTAAGGGTGTAAAAGATTCATGCAGGCCAAGCCTTGCATAAATGCCCCTGCCTTTCAACAGTCGCTCTCGATCCTAGGGTACCACACTCCCAAATGGCATGCAAGGTAAAAATAACATCTTGCCAAATGGTGACTAGGGTGGCCATTGAATGGACCTGTTGACCGCCCATCACCTAGCTGCATCACGAGACCCAAGTAGGCCATTGAATGGACCTGTTGACCGCCCATCACCTAGCTGCATCACGAGACCCAAGTATTCCAGAATGAATGTAATGTTGGACACCGTCTCCCAAGCATTGTCCTCTTGCGAGGATGCCAGGCGTACTCGAGAAGGCGGCAAGGTATTATTTATCTCAATCCAAGAGATCTCAGGCCATGAACTATATGATAGGGAAACTAGATAAATCAAGAAGGCATGCCTCCCCTCTATGAGTAATGCCACCATCCCCCAAGTGAAGTCCCACTGCATTTGTTGCAAGTGCACCACAATCTTGAAGGCCGCTAGCCATATCTTCTGAGTTGAACATCAGCCCCACACGCAATGTGGGATCATCTCTAGAACTTCCTCTGCGCAGCAGTAGCACTTGCCATCAATCTGTATTTTCTCTAACCATGGGCCAATAGGCAATCCTCCATGAGCTAGTAACCAAAAAAAAAAGAAATCTTCTGTGATCTCAGACTGTCTAAACATGAGGCAAAAAATGGGAGACGACCTTGCTAGGGACCTCCTGCTCCACCTAGTGGCACTCTCTTGAGGGTGTCCAAGCTACTGCCTCTAGCTAAAGGTGTCACTAGATGCAAGTCACATTTGAGAACAAGGCAACCTCCTCTACCCTGTCCGAGTGTCCTACCCGAGTTGGCCAGAACCACTCTTTAGGGTCCCATTGAACGTCCCAAAGAGGTTGACTCTCCAAGAGCCACAAGCACCAAACCCCTCCACCTAGGGTTGAGAGAATTGTGTCTGGATCAATATGCCACTCCTTGCCCAAGTAGCCCGCTATCATGATCCACTACCACTCTAAGCTCTCTAAGGCCTCCTCATTTCCACCACTCCTCCCTGACTCCACCTACAACAAGCCTCCTTGTCCCACCCTGTAAAATCTGTGATGACAAAATCCAAGGGACTCCCTAAAGAAACAAACCCTGAGAGGCATGCTTGTATGCGAGACCAGTGGAGAACTTCCCTGACCAGCTATGAGGGGTCTAAGGACTATGTAGACCCTCCCACTAAAAGGCGAGGATCACTACATCTATCTGGGCCACCTAAGTGCCTACCCCCCTCAAATGCAAAAGATCCTGCACTATGGTCTCAATATCCTTGGGGAGCTGTCTCCAAACCTCAAAAAGCCAGTTTACTATCCCACTACACCAACATATATGTGCCCTTTAAATTCCCTTTCGCATCCCCGATCTCTGGGTGCCAAATGAGTGGTTGCCTCTCAAACTCCTCCTTGCAAGAAGGGTTGGCTAGAATGAGTCCCCCCACCAAACACTACCAAAAACCCAAAAGAGGCCCTGCATGAGGGGGGAGCCCTTTCCTATGAGAGGACCTCTAAAAAGATCCACTTTGGGATTGCTACCACTGTCCATCGGTGCACGGGGTGTTCCCAAGAAGCCCTTGCCAGAGGAGGAGCTTTCAGGGCTCCATGCTTGGAGTAAGACCACGTACTTCTATCTTTCCCAATAGGGCTCGGCTCTGCATCTCCAGATCAATGATACCCAAACCTCCTTGTGCTTGCTGCAAGATGAGCTCTAGTATCACACGTGCCATCTAATCTAGCCAAAGGAAGTTACACACCAATCATCTCAATTTCCCATGCATTCCTGATGGCCACCGTAGGAGGCAATGTAGCAAGCTGTGGCAAGAAGAACCTAGTTAACTACTAGTGCTCTACCAGCAGCTAGGGGAAGTTTGGTCGAGCTCCAATGAAGAAGCTTGTGCCGTACATTCTCTAAAATAGGGGTAATCTATTGCTCTACTTTTATTTTTATTTTTTTTCAAAGAAAGGAACCTTCTATTAATGCTTGAAAGATTTCATACAAGACAGTAGCCTCGAAGGTGCTGAGTATGGGAAAAACCAAAAAAGGCTGAAAGAAAGAAACCGGCCTGTTCCAAAGAAACCCAGCTCACTGCCTAGGGGATCTCTAGGACTGGGGCTAATAGCCAAGTGGGGGGACTACACCACCAAAAAATTCCTCGCGGAGTGAATATGTAGAAAACTCCTATAGGCCAAGCCTCGTAGAAACAAGTACACCTCTCGATAGTCACCCTGGAGCCTGGAGTCCCACACTCCCAGGTGGACCATAGAGTGTAAATGATATCCTGGCAGATGGCAACTAGGGTAGCCGAGGGTGGAGCCGGGTGCTCACCCATCACAAGAATGCAGGGAGCCAACCCCAAGCCGTGATGCTGGGTTACCACCTCCCAAACACTGTCCTCCCTAGGAGAAGGAGGAGCTAGGCTGTCAGGAGGGACTGCCTCGTGGAGTGCAATCCTCTGGATGCTTTGACCCTACAACCAGTAGGCTGGGGAGATCTCATCAATCTGAAATGTGTGTCCTCCCTCTATCAACCAAGCCACCATCCCTCAAGTGTAGTCTCTATGAAGACTCTGCATACATGTCATGATCCTGAGGGCTCCCATCGAGATCCTCGCTGTGCTACGACAGCTCCACAAGCAATGCGGGATAGCCTCCAGGACACCATTGGAGCAACAATGGCACTGCCCCTCCACTCGCATCTGCTCCAAGCACGGTCCCAATGGGCAAGCCATCGTTGGTGGCCAGCCAGAAGAAGTATGAGATCTTCCTCGGCCACAAGTTGGACCACAACTGCATCCAAAACCTTGAACGAACATCTGGGGGCCCTCTTTGGGTCACCCAATGTCTCTCCCTCGAGGGGGTCCACCTCGACGAGTCCATCTGAAGCCTCCTACCAATCCGTGTGGTGTAGGAAAAGAAGGGCACCTCATCCACTGGCTTAGCTAGGCAGCCCCTGGAGGGCCAGAACCACTCTTTCGAATCCCACTGGACCTCCCTCAGGGGTCTACCCTCCCACACCCAAAGGCGCCATCTAGAGGCTTCCTGCTCTGAGATACTGAGAGGGTCAATGTGCCACTCCTTCCCCAAACCTCCTACCACTTTGATCATCTACTAGTGAATCCCCATCAAGACTCCCATCCATCTCGGGGTTTCTCTTAGTGAGTGGCTGAAGTAGGCCTCCAGGTCTTACACAAAAGAAGCCAGGGTGCATGCTATCGCATTGCATCAACATCCTCAAGGGAACACCGGTATGGGAAAACTGCCCCAACCATCTGCTGTCTCTCCAAACGTGAAGTCCTTCCCACTAGGACTCAGGAATGGCTAAGTCAATCTCGCCCATCCATTGCCCTGCTCCTCGCAGATGCGTTAGGGCATTAAGCCTCACCTCTATCTCCATACGTAGTCTGCTCCAACGGCCAAAGGACCCTGCTGGACCACTATCCCACTGTGCCCAACCAATGTGAGTCTGCTATCCAAGCATACATCCCTCCTGATCTCTGATCTCTGGGTGCCACATAAGGGGATGGCTCTCAAACTCCTCTCTGCATCTGGGTGGAGCACGGATGAGACCCCTTGCCAGTCTCTACCATACTTTGTAAAGACTCCTCATCAAGGCGGAGCCCTTCCCCATAAGGGAGGCCTCTAAGAAGATCCATCTATGTGAAGGCTACCACTGTCCCCCATTGCATGGGGTATTCCTCAGAAGCCCTTGCTGCTGTAAGAGGAGCTTCCAAGGCTTTGCACCTGGGGTGAGGCCACGAACCACCAACTTGCCTAGAAGCGCCCTGCTCTACATCTTCGGATCAATGACACCCAAGCTTCCCAGTGCCTGCGGCATGATCACTGTCTGCCAAGCTACTCTGGCCCTAGTGTTCCTCATGCTGTCTGAACCTGCCCAAAGGAAGTTCCGTACCAACCGTCGGAGCTGCCCAATGCATCCTCTGTGAAAGCACCAGCAGGAGGCGATAGACCAGGCCGTTGGCAAGAAGGACCTGGTTTGCCACCATTAAGGCTCGACCTGCTAGGGAGAGTTTGGCCGAGCTCCAATAAATATATTGCTCTACTATACCCACCTCATTTGCAAACTCTGAGTCAAGTATCTCCTTCTCCTTTAGTGGATCGGAACTCTCAACTCTAAGGCCTATCACATGCGAGCGAAAGAGGAGAGAGGGAGAGAGAGAGAGAGAGAGAGAGAGAGAGAGAGAGAGAGAGAGAGAGAGAGGGAGGGAGGGAGGGAGGGAGGGAGGGAGGTCCATCGTTCAGTATGCCAAGGATGTCCTCTTAGTGCACTCTTGTATGCAATTGCTACACATCTAATGTTTTGTTTTATTGATCATCTTGTGCATACCAATGCTTTGCATGGTTTAGAGATTCAAGAAACTAAACCCATGATGGTGCAAGCTTATGCTAATGATTTCATCTTCACTCCTTAAAATACTCAAAAGGATCTTTCGCACTCACGAGTGCTTTGTCTCTATACGGTTTAGCTACTAGCCTACAAGTCAATTTCCAAAATTCTAAGTTGCTACCATTGGACACTAAAGATTGGCATCATATTTTGTGGCCAAGGGAAATTGTTTTGGCCACTCATATTGTTCATCATCTTCGATATCCCTTAGGATGGATGGTCACTTGCCAGCAAACGGATTGGGTACTTGAAAAGCTTGAAAAGACATTGGAATATTGGAAATTATCTACTTGGCCACTCCATGTTTGACTTTGTATTACTCAATCCATTTTGGTTGCCTACATACAATTCTATATGCCATTGATGATGTTTGGCAAGAAGGATATTGCATGTTTTATGTCTACTCTTATGTACACCTTCTGGCAATCAAAACATGGTTGTAGGTGCATCAAGGTACTACACTTTTTGACAAAACCTGCTTGCATGTGATGAATAATATTTAATAAGTGGGGGCCACAACCACAAGCTCGAGACCTTAGCCATGATGTTGTAGGCGATGCCCAATAAAGTGATCAGTCTCCATTGTTTGATGTTTGATCTATCTCTACCCTTTGGAATTAGGCAGAACTAGCCTTTACCCAAGGAATCTTTGCAAACCAGAATGAGTCAAAGATCTCTTTGTAGGCCATGCAAAATTGCACGAAGATATACTCCCAAAACACGGAAGAAACACCGTGTCAAGCTATCCTCCTCTAGGCAATTATGTGGTGGGAGAGCCTTGAGGGGCTCCTAGAGCTCTCATCCATGAAATGAGCCTCCAAGAGGCTACTCAAACTCTATGGATCTATCAATGGAGCCTACACCCAAATTGTCTCTTGAGCTACGAGTGTCGTTCGTGACAACTCCTCCTCTAACTGAAATAATTGTCGAAAGAAGTCCATGGGAAACTCAAGGATCTCATGAGGATTTGTATGCATTTGCTCTTGTACATCTCACAAACTCTAAAGCTGTGTCCCAGATGACCATGGCCCTATGGTCTAGAGAAACTATCTAGTCATCTTATTGCTCTACTGCACCAGGAAGAGAATTCGGCTCGAGCTCTCTTCCCTAGTCAAGAGCATGTCTTCGATGAAGAGCCCAGGACTATAGCTCTTGGCTGCCCCATTGGATTGCGTCTGCAACCCAAGATGCCCAACTCTCCTTGGGCTCCCCTACTAGCTACCTCCATATCCCTGCTATTGCTTGATGCACTTCTACCTCCTGCAAGAGATCATTTAGGATACATACCCCTTTTGGGGGGAGGGCTGCTCTAGACGGAGTACAATCGGAGGGTGATCTAACATCATGGTACCTACTAAATGCTTGTGGAGCCCCCTGTGCAGTGCCTGATCCCCAACTTAGAATCTGTTAAGGCACTCTAACAAGCCATCATGCCTCTGCTATGCAAAGGTAGAGCGGCTATGTTCTTTTGCATCATATGTATCAAACAACTCCTCTCCTACCTTGGCATCCCAAACCTCTTGCTAGGGCATGTCCATAGGCCATTCTTCTTCAACATCTACTTTGTGGTCTCTAGTTGCTCAATGGGTGGGGATCCAAGCCTTTGTTGTTGTTTTGCAATGCTTAGCGGGTCAATCCTCATGTTCAAAAAGAAGAAGACGAGGGTGCAGTATGTGCAAGAGTGATAGAAGTGTTGCAGAAATAGAATAAAACTCAATATGTGCAGGAGCAATAAAGTGTTACAGAAATAGAATGGAACTGAGGATGAAAACCCACTACACTTGTATTATCAATAGAGCTCACTCAAAATACAATTAATTGTAGCTACAGACTCGAAACACAAACACCTCTCTCTTTCCTTGACTTAACGCACGACACTAACTAAGAGAGAGAAAGACTCCACTCCTTCTAGCATGGATTGATCCTAACAAGACAATTCTAGAGTGTGCAAGCATGCTTGGAAGCACTCAAACTCTCAAATCAAGCTAGAATTAGAATACAAGAGCGTGATCGATCCAACTCAAAATCCAAACCGAACTACCTAGACTTTGACTCAAGTAGTTAAACTGTACCACCTTCCTAAATAGAGCTATGGCAAAAGGAAGAAAAAAGAGATAAGAAGGAAGAGAAACAACAAAAGCATCTCAAAATCCACCAAAAGGAGAGTTCAAGGACATGAATAAGCACAACAACCACAAGGATTTGCAAACAACAAAAGCAACTCAAAAAGCCACCAAAACGAGAGATCAAGGACATGAATAAGCTCAACAACCACAGTGGTCCATAGATTGATTACATAGCTATAAAGAAGGTAGCCATGAAGGAGATATGAGATTAGGAGGTCCAATTAAGAATATTCATTTTTCCTTGGTAAAGGTGCTATATCATGGTTGGCAAACAAGCATTCAACTATTTCTTTGCCTTCAATTAAAGCAAAATACATGTCACTCACAAAAAGTGCATGTGAGGCTATATGGCTCAGGAGACTATTGTCAAAAATAGATTACTTTGATGAGTTAAAGCCAAAAATAATATACTATGATAATCAATTGGCTCAAGCATTAGTCAAGAATCCAATATATCTGCCAAGACAAAGCACATTGATGTAAGAGAGCACTCCATCAAAGAAAGAGTATTAATTGGTGACATCACATTGCAACATTGTAATAACAAAGAGAATATTGTAGATATCTTTACCAAACCAATTGGTAAAGAGCTTTTGGAGAAATATTGACCAGATCTTAGTTTGAGACAAATGACATTCCCATTAAAGGGGTGTGATGGAATGTAATGTTCAGTCCTTCTTCCATTCCCCATAATCATCAGCTTGAGGGAAGGCATTGAGGATTCATCTCAACATTAAAGAGTGATAAAAGGCACAAGGTTTGGAAACCCTAACCCTAACCCTAAATGGGTATGTATATATTCATTCTTTTTAACTAATACTAGTGTATAGTTAGTCATTTGTGGTGTGCTCTCCAGATGTACCCTCTCTCCTCATCTCCACTCCTATCCTCTCCCTCTGCATATTCGTTCAAGCGATGAGATATTCAATGTACAATGTGGAATAAAGGAGGCACAACCCTTCATATTCTCCACCACATGGGTAAGCACTGGGTGTTCCACAATTGCTACAAAGTGCCCATTTGGAAACCCTAAACCTAACCCTAAATGGGTATGTATATATTCATTCTTTTTAACTAATACTAGTGTATAACTAGTCATTTGTGGTGTGCTCTCCAGCTGTACCCTCTCTCCTCATCTCCACTCTTGTCCTCTCCCTCTCCATATTTGTTCAAGCTATGAGATATTCAATGTCAATGTGGAACAAAGGAGGCACAACCCTTCATATTCTCCACCACATGGGTAAGCACTGGGTGTTCTGCAATTGCTACAAAGTGCCCACTTACAAGTGGAGCATGATTCTTTGACCATGGCATTCATCTCTATGACTGAGAGCCACAAGTAACCACTAGTGGAGCATGCAGTTTTGGTTATCTAGCTCCATGAAAGTCATGTGTCTGTATAGATCGCAGATGCCGGGCTTATTGAGGTACATGAATGAGTGAGAGGACAACAACAATCTATTGAAGAACTTGAGTCCGTCCCAATTGTAGTACAAGCTTTGGCCTCCATGGAAGAACTTTCTCTATTGCAAGATGACAATGATAAGTTGTTGGTGGTTGTGCACCTTAGAACATATTGAAAGATTGATGCAATCATGTGCAAGACCTGACGAGCATCCAAATAAGAGGTTACATCAACATGGCCTTGATGATGAGGATGACCATTCTACCTTAGGAGACCCTTGTTCTACTTCATAGACCCCTCAAAAGTTCATGCTCTGGCTAGTAGGAATCAACTTACAAGATTATTGCCTTCGAAGACACCAAATAGGTAGGGTCCTAGCCTACTATGAACTTAATGCTCAACTTTGAGGACGAGTCGACCACTTTCGTGCTGTTGATGCTAGAGTCCAAGCCTCACCCATTTCAGATTGTGCTTGAACTAACCCATTCTCTAATAGGGTCTTCATCACATGCTTCACCTCGGCCTCTTTTGCCATTTTTCTAGCCTCTTCCACCTACGTCATCTATTTTGCACACTGCTCTTTTTACCCTGACCAATATTTTGAGGTCCATTCTTGGAAAAGTAGACATTCAAGTGTCCTTTTGCACTCTAGATATGGCATTGGTCGGTGCTCAAAGTGAAGTTATAGCCTCTAGTACCCCTAGTACTATAGTCACTAGCTGACGTGATTCCAATGGAGTATCTCTCAACAACTAAAGTCTCCTTCGATGACCATGCCAATCGTGAATTTGATTTGGAAGTCAAGGAAAAAGTAGGGTAGTAGTGTAATCGACTTATAAGGCAAAGTGGTAGGCTGTCATCACTAATATACATGAACTTTCTAGGCCTCTTGCTCTAACCTTGATCGTTTACTATGCTGAACTCCTTTGATTGATTGAGTAGCTCTTTATGATAGCCATCATTGAAGTCACTACAATGTGGCACAGCCTTTTAGAAGTGTGCCTGAGACAAATCAAAAAGTGGACTAAACCACAAATGTGGCATAAGGGGTACAACTATAAGTTTGTGCATTTGGGGATTATAGATCCAGTGGTATAGGTAATTTAACAATGGAATGAAGATGGCATTTTCCACATATGAGATTCCTGTAGGCATAAACGCTCTATATCCTTGGCCATTGGCATCAACACAAGGCAGTGAGGATCCAATTGGGCCCCAAGTATTACTATAGGTCAAGTTCCTAAAACCTCTACACGTACTTCGACTTATCTCGCTGCCACCCATCTCCCTCCAATGCCAATGGCCAGCTCCTAAGCACCTCACCGCTTCAACAACCTAAGGGCATTCCAAGACAATTTGGCCTCCTAGTTTTGGAGATCGTGTCATCCATGATGATTTGTGACTTTATTACACATCTGCATGGACATAGAGGAAGCTGTGCTGAGGCAAAAGGTCGACCTTCGGTCAACCTACATTCAAAATGTTGACCTTGCAACAACTTGCACTCAGCCCATGCTCCAAGTGACCCTAGTCATGCCCTCCAGGTATCCAAGCAACAAGTGCTCGAATGGCCAGGGCAAGCATGAGGAGGCCAAA